>NW_018742838.1:0-100184 GCF_001683475.1 Chenopodium quinoa
ACATTCAAACAAAGCTATTTGAATCAAATGAGAGTCAAATACATTCTACAAAGCTAATTAAAACAATGAAAGTCAAACACATTCAAACAAAGCTATTTGAATCAAATGAAAGTCAAATACATTCTACTAAGCTAATTGAATCAAATCAAAGTCAAACACATTCAAACAAAGCTTTTGAATCAAATGAAAGTTAAATACATTCTACAAAGCTAATTGAATCAAATGAAAGTCAAAACACATTCAAACAAAGCTATTTGAATCAAATAAGATTCAAATAAATTCAAACAAAGCTAATTAAATAAAATAAAAGTAAAATAAATTCTACAAAGCTAATTAATCAAATGAAAGTCAAACACATTCAAAAAAAGTCTTTTAAATCAAATGAAAGTCAAACACATTCAAAAAAAGCTTTTTAATTTAAATGAAAGTCAAACGCATTCAAACAAAGCTATATAAATCAAATGAAAGTGAAATGCATTCTACAAAACAAATTGAATTAAATGAAATTCAAACACATTCAAACAAAGCTATTTGAATCAAATGACGGTCAAATACATTCTACAAAGCTAATTGAATCAATTGAAAGTCAAAATACATTCAAACAAAGCTATTTGAATTAAATGAAAGTCAAATACATTCTACAAAGCTAATTAAATCAAATGAAATCAAACACATTCAAACAAAGCTAATTGAAAAAATGAAAGTCAAACACATTCAAACAAAGCTATTTTAATTAAATGAAAGTCAAATACATTCTACAAAGCTAATTGAATCAAATGAAAGTCAAACACATTCAAACAAAGCTAATTGAATCAAATGAAAGTCAAACACATTCAAACAAAGATTTCGAATCAAATGAAAGTCAAATACATTCTACAAGCTAATTGAATCAAATCAAAGTCAAACACATTCAAACAAAGCTTTTTGAATCAAATGAAAGTCAAATACATTCTACAAAGCTAATTGAATCAAAGAAAGTCAAACACATTCAAACAAAGCTATTTGAATCAAATGAGAGTCAAATAAATTCAAACAAAGCTAATTAAATAAAATAAAAGTAAAATAAATTCTCACAAAGCTAATTGAATCAAATGAAAGTCAAACACATTCAAAAAAAGTCTTTTAAATCCAATGAAAGACAAACACATTCAAAAAAAGCTTTTTAATTTAAATGAAAGTCAAACGCATTCAAACAAAGCTATATAAATCAAATGAAAGTGAAATGCATTCTACAAAGCAAATTGAATTAAATGAAATTCAAACACATTCAAACAAAGCTATTTGAATCAAATGAACGGTCAAATACATTCTACAAAGCTAATTAAATCAATTGAAAGTCAAACACATTCAAACAAAGCTATTTGAATTAAATGAAAGTCAAATACATTCTACAAAGCTAATTAAATCAAATGAAAGACAAACACATTCAAACAAAAGCTAATTGAATCAAATGAAAGTCAAACACATTCAAACAAAGCTATTTTAATTAAATGAAAGTCAAATACATTCTACAAAGCTAATTGAATCAAATGAAAGTCAAACACATTCAAACAAAGCTATTTGAATCAAATGAAAGTCAAACACATTTAAAACAAAGATTTCGAATCAAATGAAAGTCAAATACATTCTACAAAGCTAATTGAATCAAATGAAAGTCAAACAAATTCAAATAAAGCTATTTGAATTAAATGACAGTATAAATACATTCTACAAAGCTAACTAAATCAATTGAAAGTCAAAACACATTCAAACAAAGCTATTTGAATCAAATGAAAGTCAAATACATTCTACAAAGCTAATTGAATTAAATGAAAGTCAAACACATTCAAACAAAGCTAATTGAATCAAATGAAAGTCAAACACATTCAAACAAAGCTATTTTAATTAAATGAGAGTCAAATAAATTCAAACAAAGCTAATTAAATCAAATAAAAGTAAAATACATTCAAACAAAGCTATTTGAATCAAATGAAAGTCAAACACATTCGAACAAAGCCTTTTAAATCAAATGAAAGTCAAACACATTCAAAACAAAGCTATTTGAATCAAATGAAAGTCAACCACATTCAAACAAAGCTATTTGAATCAAATGAGAGTCAAATACATTCTACAAAGTTAATTGAAACAAATGAAAGCCAAACACATTCAAACAAAGCTATTTGAATAAAATGAAAGTCAAATACATTCTACTAAGCTAATTGAATCAAATCAAAGTCAAACACATTCAAACAAAGCTTTTTGAATCAAATGAAAGTCAAATACATTCTACAAAGCTAATTGAATCAAATGAAAGTCAAACACATTCAAACAAAGCTATTTGAATCAAATGAGATTCAAATAAATTCAAACAAAGCTAATTAAATAAAATAAAAGTAAAATAAATTCTACAAAGCTAATTGAATCAAATGAAAGTCAAACACATTCAAAAAAAGTCTTTTAAATCCAATGAAAGACAAACACATTCAAAAAAAGCTTTTTAATTTAAATGAAAGTCAAACGCATTCAAACAAAGCTATATAAATCAAATGAAAGTGAAATGCATTCTACAAAGCAAATTGAATTAAATGAAATTCAAACACATTCAAACAAAGCTATTTGAATCAAATGACGGTCAAATACATTCTACAAAGCTAATTAAATCAATTGAAAGTCAAACACATTCAAACAAAGCTATTTGAATTAAATGAAAGTCAAATACATTCTACAAAGCTAATTAAATCAAATGAAAGACAAACACATTCAAACAAAGCTAATTGAATCAAATGAAAGTCAAACACATTCAAACAAAGCTATTTTAATTAAATGAAAGTCAAATACATTCTACAAAGCTAATTGAATCAAATGAAAGTCAAACACATTCAAACAAAGCTATTTGAATCAAATGAAAGTCAAACACATTTAAACAAAGATTTCGAATCAAATGAAAGTCAAATACATTCTACAAAGCTAATTGAATCAAATGAAAGTCAAACAAATTCAAATAAAGCTATTTGAATCAAATGAAAGTCAAATACATTCTACAAAGCTAATTGAATCAAATGAAAGTCAAACACATTCAAACAAAGCTATTTGAATCAAATGACAGTCAAATAAATTCAAACAAAGCTAATTAAATAAAATAAAAGTAAAATAAATTCTACAAAGCTAATTGAATCAAATGAAAGTCAAACACATTCAAAAAAAGTCTTTTAAATCTAATGAAAGTCAAACACATTCAAAAAAAGCTTTTTAATTTAAATGAAAGTCAAACGCATTCAAACAAAGCTATATAAATCAAATGAAAGTGAAATGCATTCTACAAAGCAAATTGAATAATATGAAATTCAAACACATTCAAACAAAGCTATTTGAATCAAATGACGATCAAAGACATTCTACAAAGCTAATTGAATCAATATAAAGTCAAACACATTAATACAAAGCTATTTGAATCAAATGAGAGTCAAATACATTAAAACAAAGCTAATTAAATCAAATAAAAGTCTAATACATTCTACAAAGCTAATTGAATTATATTAAAGTCAAAACATATTCAAACAAAGCTAATTGAATCAAATGAAAGTCAAACACATTCAAACAAAGATTTCGAATCAAATGAAAGTCAAATACATTCTACAAAGCTAATTGAATCAAATGAAAGTCAAACACATTCAAATAAAGCTATTTGAATCAAATGAAAGTCAAATACATTCTACAAAGCTAATTGAATCAAATGAAAGTTAAACACATTCAAACAAAGCCATTTGAATCAAATGAGAGTCAAATAAATTCAAACAAAGCTAATTAAATAAAATAAAAGTAAAATAAATTCTACAAAGCTAATTGAATCAAATGAAAGTCAAACACATTCAAAAAAAGTCTTTTAAATCAAATGAAAGTCAAACACATTCAAAAAAAGCTTTTTAATTTAAATGAAAGTCAAACGCATTCAAAACAAAGCTATATAAATCAAATGAAAGTGAAATGCACTATACAAAGCAAATTGAATTAAATGAAATTCAAACACATTCAAACAAAGCTATTTGAATCAAATGACGATCAAATACATTCTACAAAGCTAATTGAATCAATATAAAGTCAAACACATTAATACAAAGCTATTTGAATCAAATGAGAGTCAAATACATTAAAACAAAGCTAATTAAATCAAATAAAAGTCTAATACATTCCACAAAGCTAATTGAATTAAATTAAAGTCAAACACATTCAAACAAAGCTAATTGAATCAAATGAAAGTCAAACACATTCAAACAAAGATTTCGAATCAAATGAAAGTCAAATACATTCTACAAAGCTAATTGAATCAAATGAAAGTCAAACACATTCAAATAAGCTATTTGAATCAAATGAAAGTCAAATACATTCTACAAAGCTAATTGAATCAAATGAAAGTTAAACACATTCAAATAAAGCTATTTGAATCAAATGAGAGTCAAATAAATTCAAACAAAGCTAATTAAATAAAATAAAAGTAAAATAAATTCTACAAAGCTAATTGAATCGAATGAAAGTCAAACACATTCAAAAAAAGTCTTTTAAATCAAATGAAAGTCAAAAACATTCAAAAAAAGCTTTTTAATTTAAATGAAAGTCAAACACATTCAAACAAAGCTATATAAATCAAATGAAAGTGAAATGCATTCTACAAATAAAATTGAATTAAATGAAATTCAAACACATTCAAACAAAGCTATTTGAATCAAATGACAGTAAAATACATTCTACAAAGCTAATTGAATCAATTGAACGTCAAACACATTCAAACAAAGCTATTTGAATTAAATGAAAGTCAAATACATTCTACAAAGCTAATTGAATCAAATGAAAGTCAAACACATTCAAACAAAGCTATTTGAATCAAATGAAAGTCAAACACATTTAAACAAAGATTTCGAATCAAATGAAAGTCAAATACATTCTACAAAGCTAATTGAATCAAATGAAAGTCAAACAAATTCAAATAAAGCTATTTGAATCAAATGAAAGTCAAATACATTCTACAAAGCTAATTGAATCAAATGAAAGTCAAACACATTCAAACAAAGCTATTTGAATCAAATGACAGTCAAATAAATTCAAACAAAGCTAATTAAATAAAATAAAAGTAAAATAAATTCTACAAAGCTAATTGAATCAAATGAAAGTCAAACACATTCAAAAAAAGTCTTTTAAATCTAATGAAAGTCAAACACATTCAAAAAATGCTTTTTAATTTAAATGAAAGTCAAACGCATTCAAACAAAGCTATATAAATCAAATGAAAGTGAAATGCATTCTACAAAGCAAATTGAATAATATGAAATTCAAACACATTCAAACAAAGCTATTTGAATCAAATGACGATCAAAGACATTCTACAAAGCTAATTGAATCAATATAAAGTCAAACACATTAATACAAAGCTATTTGAATCAAATGAGAGTCAAATACATTAAAACAAAGCTAATTAAATCAAATAAAAGTCTAATACATTCTACAAAGCTAATTGAATTATATTAAAGTCAAACATATTCAAACAAAGCTAATTGAATCAAATGAAAGTCAAACACATTCAAACAAAGATTTCGAATCAAATGAAAGTCAAATACATTCTACAAAGCTAATTGAATCAAATGAAAGTCAAACACATTCAAATAAAGCTATTTGAATCAAATGAAAGTCAAATACATTCTACAAAGCTAATTGAATCAAATGAAAGTTAAACACATTCAAACAAAGCCATTTGAATCAAATGAGAGTCAAATAAATTCAAACAAAGCTAATTAAATAAAATAAAAGTAAAATAAATTCTACAAAGCTAATTGAATCAAATGAAAGTCAAACACATTAAAAAAAAGTCTTTTAAATCAAATGAAAGTCAAACACATTCAAAAAAAGCTTTTTAATTTAAATGAAAGTCAAACGCATTTAAACAAAGCTATATAAATCAAATGAAAGTGAAATGCACTATACAAAGCAAATTGAATTAAATGAAATTCAAACACATTCAAACAAAGCTATTTGAATCAAATGACGATCAAATACATTCTACAAAGCTAATTGAATCAATATAAAGTCAAACACATTAATACAAAGCTATTTGAATCAAATGAGAGTCAAATATATTAAAACAAAGCTAATTAAATCAAATAAAAGTCTAATACATTCCACAAAGCTAATTGAATTAAATTAAAGTCAAACACATTCAAACAAAGCTAATTGAATCAAATGAAAGTCAAACACATTCAAACAAAGATTTCGAATCAAATGAAAGTCAAATACATTCTACAAAGCTAATTGAATCAAATGAAAGTCAAACACATTCAAATAAGCTATTTGAATCAAATGAAAGTCAAATACATTCTACAAAGCTAATTGAATCAAATGAAAGTTAAACACATTCAAATAAAGCTATTTGAATCAAATGAGAGTCAAATAAATTCAAACAAAGCTAATTAAATAAAATAAAAGTAAAATAAATTCTACAAAGCTAATTGAATCGAATGAAAGTCAAACACATTCAAAAAAAAGTCTTTTAAATCAAATGAAAGTCAAAAACATTCAAAAAAAGCTTTTTAATTTAAATGAAAGTCAAACACATTCAAAACAAAGCTATATAAATCAAATGAAAGTGAAATGCATTCTACAAATAAAATTGAATTAAATGAAATTCAAACACATTCAAACAAAGCTATTTGAATCAAATGACAGTAAAATACATTCTACAAAGCTAATTGAATCAATTGAACGTCAAACACATTCAAACAAAGCTATTTGAATTAAATGAAAGTCAAATACATTCTACAAAGCTAATTAAATCAAATGAAAGTCAAACACATTCAAACAAAGCTATTTTAATTAAATTAAAGTCAAATACATTTTACAAAGCTAATTGAATCAAATGAAAGTCTAACACATTCAAACAAAGCTATTTGAATCAAATGAAAGTCAAACAAATTCAAATAAAGCTATTTGAATCAAATGAAAGTCAAATACTTTCTACAAAGCTAATTGAATCAAATGGAAGTCAAACACATTCAAACAAAGCTATTTGAATCAAATGAGAGTCAAATAAATTCAAACAAAGCTAATTAAATAAAATAAAAGTAAAATAAATTCTACAAAGCTAATTGAATCAAATGAAAGTCAAACACATTCAAAAAAAGTCTTTTAAATCAAATGAAAGTCAAACACATTCAAAAAAAGCTTTTTAATTTTTATGAAAGTCAAACGCATTCAAACAAAGCTATATAAATCAAATGAAAGTGAAATTCATTCTACAAAGCAAATTGAATTAAATGAAATTCAAACACATTCAAACAAAGCTATTTGAATCAAATGACGATCAAATACATTCTACAAAGCTAATTGAATCAATTGAAAGTCAAACACATTCAAACGAAGCTATTTGAATTAAATGAAAGTCAAATACATTCTACAAAGCTAATTGAATTAAATGAAAGTCAAACACATTCAAACAAATCTAATTGAATCAAATGAAAGTCAAACACATTCAAACAAATCTATTTGAATTAAATGAAAGTCAAATACATTCTACAAAGCTAATTGAATCAAATGAAAGTCAAACACATTCAAACAAAGCTATTTGAATCAAATGAAAGTCAAACACATTCAAACAAAGCTATTTGAATCAAATGAGAGTCAAATACATTCAAACAAAGCTAATTAAATCAAATAAAAGTAAAATACATTCTACAAAGCTAATTACATCAAATGAAAGTCAAACACATTCAAACAAAGACTTTTAAATCAACTGAAAGTCAAACACATTCAAAAAAAGCTTTTTAATTTAAATGAAAGTCAAACACATTCAAACAAAGCTATATAAATCAAATGAAAGTGAAATGCATTCTACAAAGCAAATTGAATTAAATGAAATTCAAACACATTCAAACAAAGCTATTTGAATCAAATGACGTTCAAATACATTCTACAAAGCTAATTTAATCAATTGAAAGTCAAACACATTCAAACAAAGCTAATTGAATCAAATGAAAGTCAAACACATTCAAACAAAGCTATTTTAATTAAATGAATGTCAAATACATTCTACAAAGCTAATTGAATCAAATGAAAGTCAAACACATTCAAACAAAGCTATTTGAAGAAAATGAAAGTCAAATACATTCTACAAAACAAATTGAAACAAATGAAAGTCAAACACAGTCAAACACAGTTATTTGACTCAAATAAAAGTCAAATACATTCTACAAAGCTAATTGAATCAAATGAAAGTCAAACACATTCAAACAAAGCTATTTGAATCAAATGAAAGTCAAATACGTTCTACAAAGCTAATTGTATCAAATGAAAGTCAAACGCAATCAAATAAAGCTATTTGAGTCAAATGAAAGTCAAACACATTCAAACAAAGTTGTTTAAATTAAATGAAAGTGAAATGTATTCTACAAAGCTAATTGAATCAAATGAAAGTGAAACGCATTCAAACAAAGCTATTTGAATCAAATGAGAGTCAAATACATTCTACAAAGCTAATTGAATCAAATGAAAGTCAAACACATGCAAACAAAGCTAATTGAATCAAATGAGAGTCAAATACATTCAACAAAGCTAATAGAATCAAATGAAAGTCAAACATATTCACACAAAGCTAATTGAATCAAATGAAAGTCAAGCACAGTCAAACAAAGCTATTTTAATCAAATGAAAGTCAAATACATTCTACAAAGCTAATTGAATCAAATGAAAGTAAAACACATTCAAACAAAGCTATTTGAATCAAATGAAAGTCAAACACATTCAAACAAAGCTATTTGAATCAAATGAGAGTCAAATACATTAAAACAAAGCTAATTAAATCAAATAAAAGTCTAATACATTCTACAAAGCTAATTGAATCAAATGAAAGTTAAACACATTCAAACAAAGATTTCGAATCAAATGAAAGTCAAATACATTCTATAAAGCTAATTGAATCAAATGAAAGTCAAACACATTCAAATAAAGCTATTTGAATCAAATGAAAGTCAAATACATTCTACAAAGCTAATTGAATCAAATGAAAGTTAAACACAGTCAAACAAAGCTATTTGAATCAAATGAGAGTAAAATAAATTCAAACAAAGCTAATTAAATAAAATAAAAGTAAAATAAATTCTACAAAGCTAATTGAATCAAATGAAAGTCAAACACATTCAAAAAAAGTCTTTTAAATCAAATGAAAGTCAAACACATTCAAAAAAAGCTTTTTAATTTAAATGAAAGTCAAACACATTCAAACAAAGCTATATAAATCAAATGAAAGTGAAATGCATTCTACAAAGAAAATTGAATTAAATGAAATTCAAACACATTCAAACAAAGCTATTTGAATAATATGACAGTAAAATACATTCTACAAAGCTAATTGAATCGATTGAAAGTCAAACACATTCAAACAAAGCTATTTGACTCAAATGAAAGTCAAATACATTCTACAAAGCTAATTGAATTAAATGAAAGTCAAACACATTCAAACAAAGCTAATTGAATCAAATGAAAGTCAAACACATTCAAACAAAGCTATTTTAATTAAATGAGAGTCAAATAAATTCAAACAAAGCTAATTAAATCAAACAAAAGTAAAATACATTCTACAAAGCTAATTTAATCAAATGAAAGTCAAACACATTCAAACAAAGCCTTTTAAATCAAATGAAAGTTAAACACATTCAAAACAAAGCTATTTGAATCAAATGAAAGTCAAACACATTCAAACAAAGCTATTTGAATCAAATGAAAGTCAAATACATTCTACTAAGCTAATTGAATCAAATGAAAGTCAAAAAACATTCAAATAAAGCTATTTGAATCAAATGAAAGTCAAATACATTCTACAGAGCTAATTGAATCAAATGAAAGTCAAACACATTCAAACAAAGCTATTTGAATCAAATGAGATTCAAATAAATTCAAACAAAGCTAATTAAATAAAATAAAAGTAAAATAAATTCTACAAAGCTAATTGAATCAAATGAAAGTCAAACACATTCAAAAAAAGTCTTTTAAATCAAATAAAAGTCAAACACATTCAAAAAAAAGCTTTTTAATTTAAATGAAAGTCAAACACATTCAAAGAAAGCTATATAAATCAAATGAAAGTGAAATGCATTCTACAAAGCAAATTGAATTAAATGAAATTCAAACACATTCAAACAAAGCTATTTGAATCAAATGACGGTAAAATACATTCTACAAAGCTAATTGAATCAATTGAAAGTCAAACACATTCAAACAAAGCTATTTGAATTAAATGAAAGTCAAATACATTCTATAAAGCTAATTAAATCAAATGAAAGTCAAACACATTCAAACAAAGCTAATTGAATCAAATGAAAGTCAAACACATTCAAACAAAGCTATTTGAATCAAATGAAAGTCAAACACATTCAAACAAAGCTATTTGAATCAAATGAAAGTCAAATACATTCTACTAAGCTAATTGAATCAAATGAAAGTCAAAAACATTCAAATAAAGCTATTTGAATCAAATGAAAGTCAAATACATTCTACAGAGCTAATTGAATCAAATGAAAGTCAAAAACATTCAAATAAAGCTATTTGAATCAAATGAAAGTCAAATACATTCTACAGAGCTAATTGAATCAAATGAAAGTCAAACACATTCAAACAAAGCTATTTGAATCAAATGAGATTCAAATAAATTCAAACAAAGCTAATTAAATAAAATAAAAGTAAAATAAATTCTACAAAGCTAATTGAATCAAATGAAAGTCAAACACATTCAAAAAAAGTCTTTTAAATCAAATGAAAGTCAAACACATTCAAAAAAAGCTTTTTAATTTTTATGAAAGTCAAACGCATTCAAACAAAGCTATATAAATCAAATGAAAGTGAAATGCATTCTACAAAGCAAATTGAATTAAATGAAATTCAAACACATTCAAACAAAGCTATTTGAATCAAATGACGATCAAATACATTCTACAAAGCTAATTGAATCAATTGAAAGTCAAACACATTCAAACGAAGCTATTTGAATTAAATGAAAGTCAAATACATTCTACAAATCTAATTGAATTAAATGAAAGTCAAACACATTCAAACAAATCTAATTGAATCAAATGAAAGTCAAACACATTCAAACAAAGCTATTTGAATCAAATGAAAGTCAAATACATTCTACAATGCTAATTGAATTAAATGAAAGTCAAACACATTCAAACAAAGCTAATTGACTCAAATGAAAGTCAAACACATTCAAACAAAGCTATTTTAATTAAATGAGAGTAAAATAAATTCAAACAAAGCTAATTAAATAAAATAAAAGTAAAATAAATTCTACAAAGCTAATTGAATCAAATGAAAGTCAAACACATTCAAAAAAAGTCTTTTAAATCAAATAAAAGACAAACACATTCAAAAAAAGCTTTTTAATTTAAATGAAAGTCAAACACATTCAAACAAAGCTATATAAATCAAATGAAAGTGAAATGCATTCTACAAAGCAAATTGAATTAAATGAAATTCAAACACATTCAAACAAAGCTATTTGAATCAAATGACGATCAAATACATTCTACAAAGCTAATTGAATCAATTGAAAGTCAAACACATTCAAACGAAGCTATTTTAATTAAATGAAAGTCAAATACATTCTACAAATCTAATTGAAATAAATGAAAGTCAAACACATTCAAACAAATCTAATTGAATCAAATGAAAGTCAAACACATTCAAACAAATCTATTTGAATTAAATGAAAGTCAAATACATTCTACAAAGCTAATTGAATCAAATGAAAGTCAAACACATTCAAACAAAGCTATTTGAATCAAATGAAAGTCAAACACATTCAAACAAAGCTATTTGAATCAAATGAGAGTCAAATACATTCAAACAGAGCTAATTAAATCAAATAAAAGTAAAATACATTCTACAAAGCTAATTGCATCAAATGAAAGTCAAACACATTCAAACAAAGCCTTTTAAATCAACTGAAACTCAAACACATTCAAAAAAAGCTTTTTAATTTAAATGAAAGTCAAACACATTCAAACAAAGCTATATAAATCAAATGAAAGTGAAATGCATTCTACAAAGCAAATTGAATTAAATGAAATTCAAACACATTCAAACAAAGCTATTTGAATCAAATGACGTTCAAATACATTCTACAAAGCTAATTGAATCAATTGAAAGTCAAACACATTCAAACAAAGCTAATTGAATCAAATGAAAGTCAAACACATTCAAACAAAGCTATTTTAATTAAATGAATGTCAAATACATTCTACAAAGCTAATTGAATCAAATGAAAGTCAAACACATTCAAACAAAGCTATTTGAAGAAAATGAAAGTCAAATACATTCTACAAAACAAATTGAAACAAATGAAAGTCAAACACAGTCAAACAAAGTTATTTTACTCAAATGAAAGTCAAATACATTCTACAAAGCTAATTGAATCAAATGAAAGTCAAACACATTCAAACAAAGCTATTTGTATCAAATGAAAGTCAAATACGTTCTACAAAGCTAATTGTATCAAATGAAAGTAAAACGCAATCAAATAAAGCTATTTGAGTCAAATGAAAGTCAAACACATTCAAACAAAGTTGTTTAAATTAAATGAAAGTGAAATGTATTCTACAAAGCTAATTGAATCAAATGAAAGTGAAATGCATTCAAACAAAGCAATTTGAATCAAATGAGAGTCAAATACATTCTACAAAGCTAATTGAATCAAATGAAAGTCAAACACATGCAAACAAAGCTAATTGAATCAAATGAGAGTCAAATACATTCAACAAAGCTAATAGAATCAAATAAAGTCAAACATATTCACACAAAGCTAATTGAATCAAATGAAAGTCAAGCACAGTCAAACAAAGCTATTTTAATCAAATGAAAGTCAAATACATTCTACAAAGCTAATTGAATCAAATGAAAGTAAAACACATTCAAACAAAGCTATTTGAATCAAATGAAAGTCAAACACATTCAAACAAAGCTATTTGAATCAAATGAGAGTCAAATACATTAAAACAAAGCTAATTAAATCAAATAAAAGTCTAATACATTCTACAAAGCTAATTGAATTAAATTAAACTCAAACACATTCAAACAAAGCTAATTGAATCAAATGAAAGTCAAACACATTCAAACAAAGCTATATAAATCAAATGAAAGTGAAATGCATTCTACAAAGCAAATTGAATTAAATGAAATTCAAACACATTCAAACAAAGCTATTTGAATCAAATGACGTTCAAATACATTCTACAAAGCTAATTGAATCAATTGAAAGTCAAACACATTCAAACAAAGCTAATTGAATCAAATGAAAGTCAAACACATTCAAACAAAGCTATTTTAATTAAATGAATGTCAAATACATTCTACAAACCTAATTGAATCAAATGAAAGTCAAACACATTCAAACAAAGCTATTTGAATCAAATAACAGTCAAATACATTTTTCAAAGCTAATTGAATCAATTGAATGTCAAACACATTCAAACAAAGCTATTTGAATCAAATGAAAGTCAAATACATTCTACAAAGCTAATTGAATAAAATGAAAGTCAAACACATTCAAACAAAGCTAATTGAATTAAATGAAAGTCAAACACATTCAAACAAAGCTATTTTAATTAAATGAATGTCAAATACATTCTACAAAGCTAATTGAATCAAATGAAATTCAAACACATTCAAACAAAGCTATTTGAAGAAAATGAAAGGCAAATACATTCTACCTAGCAAATTGAAACAAATGAAAATTAAACACAGTCAAACAAAGCTATTTGACTCAACTGAAAGTCAAATACATTCTACAAAGCTAATTGAATCAAATGAAAGTCAAACACATTCAAACAAAGCTATTTGAATCAAATGAAAGTCAAATACGTTCTACAAAGCTAATTGTATCAAATGAAAGTCAAATGCAATCAAATAAAGCTATTTGAGTCAAATGAAAGTCAAACACATTCAAACAAAGTTGTTTAAATTAAATGAAAGTGAAATGTATTCTACAAAGCTAATTGAATCAAATGAAAGTGAAACGCATTCAAACAAAGCTATTTGAATCAAATGAGAGTCAAATACATTCTACAAAGCTAATTGAATCAAATGAAAGTCAAACACATGCAAACAAAGCTAATTGAATCAAATGAGAGTCAAATACATTCAACAAAGCTAATAGAATCAAATGAAAGTCAAACATATTCACACAAAGCTAATTGAATCAAATGAAAGTCAAGCACAGTCAAACAAAGCTATTTTAATCAAATGAAAGTCAAATACATTCTACAAAACTAATTGAATCAAATGAAAGTAAAACACATTCAAACAAAGCTATTTGAATCAAAAGAAAGTCAAACACATTCAAACAAAGCTATTTGAATCAAATGAGAGTCAAATACATTAAAACAAAGCTAATTAAATCAAATAAAAGTCTAATACATTCTACAAAGCTAATTGAATTAAATTAAACTCAAACACATTCAAACAAAGCTAATTGAATCAAATGAAAGTCAAACACATTCAAACAAAGATTTCGAATCAAATGAAAGTCAAATACATTCTACAAAGCTAATTGAATCAAAAGAAAGTCAAACACATTCAAATAAATCTATTTGAATCAAATGAAAGTCAAATACATTCTACAAAGCTAATTGAATCAAATGAAAGTTAAACACATTCAAACAAAGCTATTTGAATCAAATGAGAGTAAAATAAATTCAAACAAAGCTAATTAAATAAAATAAAAGTAAAATAAATTCTACAAAGCTAATTGAATCAAATGAAAGTCAAACACATTCAAAAAAAGTCTTTTAAATCAAATGAAAGTCAAACACATTCAAAAAAAGCTTTTTAATTTAAATGAAAGTCAAACACATTCAAACAAAGCTATATAAATCAAATGAAAGTGAAATGCATTCTACAAAGAAAATTGAATTAAATGAAATTCAAACACATTCAAACAAAGCTATTTGAATAATATGACAGTAAAATACATTCTACAAAGCTAATTGAATCGATTGAAAGTCAAACACATTCAAACAAAGATATTTGACTCAAATGAAAGTCAAATACATTCTACAAAGCTAATTGAATTAAATGAAAGTCAAACACATTTAAACAAAGCTAATTGAATCAAATGAAAGTCAAACACATTCAAACAAAGCTATTTTAATTAAATGAGAGTCAAATAAATTCAAACAAAGCTAATTAAATCAAACAAAAGTAAAATACATTCTACAAAGCTAATTGAATCAAATGAAAGTCAAACACATTCAAACAAAGCCTTTTAAATCAAATGAAAGTCAAACACATTCAAAACAAAGCTATTTGAATCAAATGAAAGTCAAACACATTCAAACAAAGCTATTTGAATCAAATGAAAGTCAAATACATTTTACTAAGCTAATTGAATCAAATGAAAGTCAAAAACATTCAAATAAAGCTATTTGAATCAAATGAAAGTCAAATACATTCTACAGAGCTAATTGAATCAAATGAAAGTCAAACACATTCAAACAAAGCTATTTGAATCAAATGAGATTCAAATAAATTCAAACAAAGCTAATTAAATAAAATAAAAGTAAAATAAATTCTACAAAGCTAATTGAATCAAATGAAAGTCAAACACATTCAAAAAAAGTCTTTTAAATCAAATAAAAGACAAACACATTCAAAAAAAGCTTTTTAATTTAAATGAAAGTCAAACACATTCAAACAAAGCTATATAAATCAAATGAAAGTGAAATGCATTCTACAAAGCAAATTGAATTAAATGAAATTCAAACACATTCAAACAAAGCTATTTGAATCAAATGACGGTCAAATACATTCTACAAAGCTAATTGAATCAATTGGAAGTCAAACACAATCAAACAAAGCTATTTGAATCAAATGAAAGTCAAATACATTCTACAAAGCTAATTAAATCAAATGAAAGTCGAACACATTCAAACAAAGCTAATTGAATCAAATGACAGTCAAACACATTCAAACAAAGCTATTTTAATTAAATGAAAGTCAAATACATTCTACAAAGCTAATTGAATCAAATGAAAGTCAAACACATTCAAACAAAGCTATTTGAATCAAATGAAAGTCAAACACATTCAAACAAAGATTTCGAATCAAATGAAAGTCAAATACATTCTACAAAGCTAATTGAATCAAATGAAAGTCAAACAAATTCAAATAAAGCTATTTGAATCAAATGAAAGTTAAATACTTTCTACAAAGCTAATTCAATCAAATGAAAGTCAAACACATTCAAACAGAGCTATTTGAATCAAATGAGAGTCAAATAAATTCAAACAAAGCTAATTAAATAAAATAAAAGTAAAATAAATTCTACAAAGCTAATTGAATCAAATGAAAGTCAAACACATTCAAAAAAAGTCTTTTAAATCAAATGAAAGTCAAACACATTCAAAAAAAGCTTTTTAATTTAAATGAAAGTCAAACGCATTCAAACAAAGCTATATAAATCAAATGAAAGTGAAATGCATTGTACAAAGCAAATTGAATTAAATGAAATTCAAACACATTTAAACAAAGCTATTTGAATCAAATGACGATCAAATACATTCCACAAAGCTAATTGAATCAATTGAAAGTCAAACACATTCAAACAAAGCTATTTGAATATAATGAAAGTCAAATACATTCTACAAAGCTAATTGAATCAAATGAAAGTCAAACACATTCAAACAAATCTAACTGAATCAAATGAAAGTCAAATACATTCTACAAAGCTAATTGAATCAAATGAAAGTCAAACACATTCAAACAAAGCTATTTGAATCAAATGAAAGTCAAATACATTCAAACAAAGCTATTTGAATCAAATGAAAGTTAAACACATTCAAACAAAGCTATTTGAATCAAATGAGAGTCAAATACATTCAAACAAAGCTAATTAAATCAAATAAAAGTAAAATACATTCTACAAAGCTAATTGCATCAAATGAAAGTCAAACACATTCAAACAAAGCCTTTTAAATCAACTGAAAGTCAAACACATTCAAAAAAAGCTTTTTAATTTAAATGAAAGTCAAACACATTCAAACAAAGCTATATAAATCAAATGAAAGTGAAATGCATTCTACAAAGAAAATTGAATTAAATGAAATTCAAACACATTCAAACAAAGCTATTTGAATCAAATAACGGTCAAATACATTCTACAAAACTAATTGAATCAATTGAAAGTCAAACACATTCAAACAAAGCTATTTGAATTAAATGAAAGTCAAATATATTCTACAAAGCTATTTGAATCAAATGAAAGTCAAACACATTCAAACAAAGCTAATTGAATCAAATGAAAGTCAAACACATTCAAACAAATCTATTTGAATTAAATGAAAGTCAAATACATTCTACAAAGCTAATTGAATCAAATGAAAGTCAAACACATTCAAACAAAGCTATTTGAATCAAATGAAAGTCAAATACGTTCTACAAAGCTAATTGTATCAAATGAAAGTCAAACGCAATCAAATAAAGCTATTTGAGTCAAATGAAAGTCAAACACATTCAAACAAAGTTGTTTAAATTAAATGAAAGTGAAATGTATTCTACAAAGCTAATTGAATCAAATGAAAGTGAAACGCATTCAAACAAAGCTATTTGAATCAAATGAGAGTCAAATACATTCTACAAAGCTAATTGAATCAAATGAAAGTCAAACACATGCAAACAAAGCTAATTGAATCAAATGAGAGTCAAATACATTCAACAAAGCTAATTGAATCAAATGAAAGTCAAACACATTCAAACAAAGCTAATTGAATCAAATGAAAGTCAAGCACAGTCAAACAAAGCTATTTTAATCAAATGAAAGTCAAATACATTCTACAAAGCTAATTGAATCAAATGAAAGTAAAACACATTCAAACAAAGCTATTTGAATCAAATGAAAGTCAAACACATTCAAACAAAGCTATTTGAATCAAATGAGAGTCAAATACATTAAAACAAAGCTAATTAAATCAAATAAAAGTCTAATACATTCTACAAAGCTAATTGAATTAAATTAAAGTCAAACACATTCAAACAAAGCTAATTAAATCAAATGAAAGTCAAACACATTCAAACAAAGATTTCGAATCAAATGAAAGTCAAATACATTCTACAAAGCTAATTGAATCAAATGAAAGTCAAAAACATTCAAATAAAGCTATTTGAATCAAATAAAAGTCAAATACATTCTACAAAGCTAATTGAATCAAATGAAAGTCAAACACATGCAAACAAAGTTAATTGAATCAAATGAGAGTCAAATACATTCAACAAAGCTAATTGAATCAAATGAAAGTCAAACACATTCAAACAAAGCTAATTGAATCAAATGAAAGTCAAGCACAGTCAAACAAAGCTATTTTAATCAAATGAAAGTAAAATACATTCTACAAAGCTAATTGAATCAAATGAAAGTAAAACACATTCAAACAAAGCTATTTGAATCAAATGAAAGTCAAACACATTCAAACAAAGCTATTTGAATCAAATGAGAGTCAAATACATTAAAACAAAGCTAATTAAATCAAATAAAAGTCTAATACATTCTACAAAGCTAATTGAATTAAGTTAAAGTCAAACACATTCAAACAAATCTAATTGAATCAAATGAAAGTCAAACACATTCAAACAAAGATTTCGAATCGAATGAAAGTCAAATACATTCTACAAAGCTAATTGAATCAAATAAAAGTCAAACACATTCAAATAAAGCTATTTGAATCAAATGAAAGTCAAATACATTCTACAAAGCTAATTGAATCAAATGAAAGTTAAACACATTCAAACAAAGCTATTTGAATCAAATGAGAGTCAAATAAATTCAAACAAATCTAATTAAATAAAATAAAAGTAAAATAAATTCTACAAAGCTAATTAAATCAAATGAAAGTCAAACACATTCAAAAAAAGTCTTTTAAATCAAATGAAAATCAAACACATTCAAAAAAAGCTTTTTAATTTAAATGAAAGTCAAACACATTCAAACAAAGCTATATAAATCAAATGAAAGTGAAATGCATTCTACAAAGAAAATTGAATTAAATGAAATTCAAACACATTCAAACAAAGCTATTTGAATCAAATGACAGTAAAATACATTCTACAAAGCTCATTGAATCAATTGAAAGTCAAACACATTCAAACAAAGCTATTTGAATCAAATGAAAGTCAAATACATTCTACAATGCTAATTGAATTAAATGAAAGTCAAACACATTCAAACAAAGCTAATTGACTCAAATGAAAGTCAAACACATTCAAACAAAGCTATTTTAATTAAATGAGAGTCAAATAAATTCAAACAAAGCTAATTAAATCAAATAAAAGTAAAATACATTCTACAAAGCTAATTGAATCAAATGAAAGTCAAACACATTCAAACAAAGCTAATTGAATCAAATGAGAGTCAAATACATTCAACAAAGCTAATTGAAACAAATGAAAGTCAAACACATTCAAACAAAGCTAATTGAATCAAATGAAAGTCAAGCACAGTCAAACAAAGCTATTTTAATCAAATGAAAGTCAAATACATTCTACAAAGCTAATTGAATCAAATGAAAGTAAAACACATTCAAACAAAGCTATTTGAATCAAATGAAAGTCAAACACATTCAAACAAAGCTATTTGAATCAAATGAGAGTCAAATACATTAAAACAAAGCTAATTAAATCAAATAAAAGTCTAATACATTCTACAAAGCTAATTGAATTAAGTTAAAGTCAAACACATTCAAACAAAGCTAATTGAATCAAATGAAAGTCAAACACATTCAAACAAAGATTTCGAATCGAATGAAAGTCAAATACATTCTACAAAGCTAATTGAATCAAATGAAAGTCAAACACATTCAAATAAAGCTATTTGAATCAAATGAAAGTCAAATACATTCTACAAAGCTAATTGAATCAAATGAAAGTTAAACACATTCAAACAAAGCTATTTGAATCAAATGAGAGTCAAATACATTCTACAAAGCTAATTGAATTAAATGAAAGTCAAACACATTTAAACAAAGCTAATTGAATCAAATGAAAGTCAAACACATTCAAACAAAGCTATTTTAATTAAATGAGAGTCAAATAAATTCAAACAAAGCTAATTAAATCAAACAAAAGTAAAATACATTCTACAAAGCTAATTGAATCAAATGAAAGTCAAACACATTCAAACAAAGCCTTTTAAATCAAATGAAAGTCAAACACATTCAAAACAAAGCTATTTGAATCAAATGAAAGTCAAACACATTCAAACAAAGCTATTTGAATCAAATGAAAGTCAAATACATTTTACTAAGCTAATTGAATCAAATGAAAGTCAAAAACATTCAAATAAAGCTATTTGAATCAAATGAAAGTCAAATACATTCTACAGAGCTAATTGAATCAAATGAAAGTCAAACACATTCAAACAAAGCTATTTGAATCAAATGAGATTCAAATAAATTCAAACAAAGCTAATTAAATAAAATAAAAGTAAAATAAATTCTACAAAGCTAATTGAATCAAATGAAAGTCAAACACATTCAAAAAAAGTCTTTTAAATCAAATAAAAGACAAACACATTCAAAAAAAGCTTTTTAATTTAAATGAAAGTCAAACACATTCAAACAAAGCTATATAAATCAAATGAAAGTGAAATGCATTCTACAAAGCAAATTGAATTAAATGAAATTCAAACACATTCAAACAAAGCTATTTGAATCAAATGACGGTCAAATACATTCTACAAAGCTAATTTAATCAATTGGAAGTCAAACACAATCAAACAAAGCTATTTGAATCAAATGAAAGTCAAATACATTCTACAAAGCTAATTAAATCAAATGAAAGTCGAACACATTCAAACAAAGCTAATTGAATCAAATGACAGTCAAACACATTCAAACAAAGCTATTTTAATTAAATGAAAGTCAAATACATTCTACAAAGCTAATTGAATCAAATGAAAGTCAAACACATTCAAACAAAGCTATTTGAATCAAATGAAAGTCAAACACATTCAAACAAAGATTTCGAATCAAATGAAAGTCAAATACATTCTACAAAGCTAATTGAATCAAATGAAAGTCAAACAAATTCAAATAAAGCTATTTGAATCAAATGAAAGTTAAATACTTTCTACAAAGCTAATTCAATCAAATGAAAGTCAAACACATTCAAACAGAGCTATTTGAATCAAATGAGAGTCAAATAAATTCAAACAAAGCTAATTAAATAAAATAAAAGTAAAATAAATTCTACAAAGCTAATTGAATCAAATGAAAGTCAAACACATTCAAAAAAAGTCTTTTAAATCAAATGAAAGTCAAACACATTCAAAAAAAGCTTTTTAATTTAAATGAAAGTCAAACGCATTCAAACAAAGCTATATAAATCAAATGAAAGTGAAATGCATTGTACAAAGCAAATTGAATTAAATGAAATTCAAACACATTTAAACAAAGCTATTTGAATCAAATGACGATCAAATACATTCCACAAAGCTAATTGAATCAATTGAAAGTCAAACACATTCAAACAAAGCTATTTGAATATAATGAAAGTCAAATACATTCTACAAAGCTAATTGAATCAAATGAAAGTCAAACACATTCAAACAAATCTAACTGAATCAAATGAAAGTCAAATACATTCTACAAAGCTAATTGAATCAAATGAAAGTCAAACACATTCAAACAAAGCTATTTGAATCAAATGAAAGTCAAATACATTCAAACAAAGCTATTTGAATCAAATGAAAGTTAAACACATTCAAACAAAGCTATTTGAATCAAATGAGAGTCAAATACATTCAAACAAAGCTAATTAAATCAAATAAAAGTAAAATACATTCTACAAAGCTAATTGCATCAAATGAAAGTCAAACACATGCAAACAAAGCTAATTGAATCAAATGAAAGTCAAACACATTCAAACAAAGCTAATTGAATCAAATGAAAGTCAAGCACAGTCAAACAAAGCTATTTTAATCAAATGAAAGTCAAATACATTCTACAAAGCTAATTGAATCAAATGAAAGTAAAACACATTCAAACAAAGCTATTTGAATCAAATGAAAGTCAAACACATTCAAACAAAGCTATTTGAATCAAATGAGAGTCAAATACATTAAAACAAAGCTAATTAAATCAAATAAAAGTCTAATACATTCTACAAAGCTAATTGAATTAAATTAAAGTCAAACACATTCAAACAAAGCTAATTAAATCAAATGAAAGTCAAACACATTCAAACAAAGATTTCGAATCAAATGAAAGTCAAATACATTCTACAAAGCTAATTGAATCAAATGAAAGTCAAAAACATTCAAATAAAGCTATTTGAATCAAATAAAAGTCAAATACATTCTACAAAGCTAATTGAATCAAATGAAAGTCAAACACATGCAAACAAAGTTAATTGAATCAAATGAGAGTCAAATACATTCAACAAAGCTAATTGAATCAAATGAAAGTCAAACACATTCAAACAAAGCTAATTGAATCAAATGAAAGTCAAGCACAGTCAAACAAAGCTATTTTAATCAAATGAAAGTAAAATACATTCTACAAAGCTAATTGAATCAAATGAAAGTAAAACACATTCAAACAAAGCTATTTGAATCAAATGAAAGTCAAACACATTCAAACAAAGCTATTTGAATCAAATGAGAGTCAAATACATTAAAACAAAGCTAATTAAATCAAATAAAAGTCTAATACATTCTACAAAGCTAATTGAATTAAGTTAAAGTCAAACACATTCAAACAAATCTAATTGAATCAAATGAAAGTCAAACACATTCAAACAAAGATTTCGAATCGAATGAAAGTCAAATACATTCTACAAAGCTAATTGAATCAAATAAAAGTCAAACACATTCAAATAAAGCTATTTGAATCAAATGAAAGTCAAATACATTCTACAAAGCTAATTGAATCAAATGAAAGTTAAACACATTCAAACAAAGCTATTTGAATCAAATGAGAGTCAAATAAATTCAAACAAATCTAATTAAATAAAATAAAAGTAAAATAAATTCTACAAAGCTAATTAAATCAAATGAAAGTCAAACACATTCAAAAAAAGTCTTTTAAATCAAATGAAAATCAAACACATTCAAAAAAAGCTTTTTAATTTAAATGAAAGTCAAACACATTCAAACAAAGCTATATAAATCAAATGAAAGTGAAATGCATTCTACAAAGAAAATTGAATTAAATGAAATTCAAACACATTCAAACAAAGCTATTTGAATCAAATGACAGTAAAATACATTCTACAAAGCTCATTGAATCAATTGAAAGTCAAACACATTCAAACAAAGCTATTTGAATCAAATGAAAGTCAAATACATTCTACAATGCTAATTGAATTAAATGAAAGTCAAACACATTCAAACAAAGCTAATTGACTCAAATGAAAGTCAAACACATTCAAACAAAGCTATTTTAATTAAATGAGAGTCAAATAAATTCAAACAAAGCTAATTAAATCAAATAAAAGTAAAATACATTCTACAAAGCTAATTGAATCAAATGAAAGTCAAACACATTCAAACAAAGCTAATTGAATCAAATGAGAGTCAAATACATTCAACAAAGCTAATTGAAACAAATGAAAGTCAAACACATTCAAACAAAGCTAATTGAATCAAATGAAAGTCAAGCACAGTCAAACAAAGCTATTTTAATCAAATGAAAGTCAAATACATTCTACAAAGCTAATTGAATCAAATGAAAGTAAAACACATTCAAACAAAGCTATTTGAATCAAATGAAAGTCAAACACATTCAAACAAAGCTATTTGAATCAAATGAGAGTCAAATACATTAAAACAAAGCTAATTAAATCAAATAAAAGTCTAATACATTCTACAAAGCTAATTGAATTAAGTTAAAGTCAAACACATTCAAACAAAGCTAATTGAATCAAATGAAAGTCAAACACATTCAAACAAAGATTTCGAATCGAATGAAAGTCAAATACATTCTACAAAGCTAATTGAATCAAATGAAAGTCAAACACATTCAAATAAAGCTATTTGAATCAAATGAAAGTCAAATACATTCTACAAAGCTAATTGAATCAAATGAAAGTTAAACACATTCAAACAAAGCTATTTGAATCAAATGAGAGTCAAATAAAGTCAAACAAATCTAATTAAATAAAATAAAAGTAAAATAAATTCTACAAAGCTAATTAAATCAAATGAAAGTCAAACACATTCAAAAAAAGTCTTTTAAATCAAATGAAAATCAAACACATTCAAAAAAAGCTTTTTAATTTAAATGAAAGTCAAACACATTTAAACAAAGCTATATAAATCAAATGAAAGTGAAATGCATTCTACAAAGAAAATTGAATTAAATGAAATTCAAACACATTCAAACAAAGCTATTTGAATCAAATGACAGTAAAATACATTCTACAAAGCTCATTGAATCAATTGAAAGTCAAACACATTCAAACAAAGCTATTTGAATCAAATGAAAGTCAAATACATTCTACAATGCTAATTGAATTAAATGAAAGTCAAACACATTCAAACAAAGCTAATTGACTCAAAGGAAAGTCAAACACATTCAAACAAAGCTATTTTAATTAAATGAGAGTCAAATAAATTCAAACAAAGCTAATTAAATCAAATAAAAGTAAAATACATTCTACAAAGCTAATTGAATCAAATGAAAGTCAAACACATTCAAACAAAGCTAATTGAATCAAATGAGAGTCAACTACATTCAACAAAGCTAATTGAATCAAATGAAAGTCAAACACATTCAAACAAAGCTAATTGAATCAAATGAAAGTCAAGCACAGTCAAACAAAGCTATTTTAATCAAATGAAAGTCAAATACATTCTACAAAGCTAATTGAATCAAATGAAAGTAAAACACATTCAAACAAAGCTATTTGAATCAAATGAAAGTCAAACACATTCAAACAAAGCTATTTGAATCAAATGAGAGTCAAATACATTAAAACAAAGCTAATTAAATCAAATAAAAGTCTAATACATTCTACAAAGCTAATTGAATTAAGTTAAAGTCAAACACATTCAAACAAAGCTAATTGAATCAAATGAAAGTCAAACACATTCAAACAAAGATTTCGAATCGAATGAAAGTCAAATACATTCTACAAAGCTAATTGAATCAAATGAAAGTCAAACACATTCAAATAAAGCTATTTGAATCAAATGAAAGTCAAATACATTCTATAAAGCTAATTGAATCAAATGAAAGTTAAACACATTCAAACAAAGCTATTTGAATCAAATGAGAGTCAAATAAATTCAAACAAATCTAATTAAATAAAATAAAAGTAAAATAAATTCTACAAAGCTAATTAAATCAAATGAAAGTCAAACACATTCAAAAAAAGTCTTTTAAATCAAATGTAAATCAAACACATTCAAAAAAAGCTTTTTAATTTAAATGAAAGTCAAACACATTCAAACAAAGCTATATAAATCAAATGAAAGTGAAATGCATTCTACAAAGAAAATTGAATTAAATGAAATTCAAACACATTCAAACAAAGCTATTTGAATCAAATGACAGTAAAATACATTCTACAAAGCTCATTGAATCAATTGAAAGTCAAACACATTCAAACAAAGCTATTTGAATCAAATGAAAGTCAAATACATTCTACAATGCTAATTGAATTAAATGAAAGTCAAACACATTCAAACAAAGCTAATTGAATCAAATGAAAGTCAAACACATTCAAACAAAGCTATTTTAATTAAATGAGAGTCAAATAAATTCAAACAAAGCTAATTAAATCAAATAAAAGTAAAATACATTCTACAAAGCTAATTGAATCAAATGAAAGTCAAACACATTCAAACAAAGCCTTTTAAATCAAATGAAAGTCAAACACATTGAAAACAAAGCTATTTGAATTAAATGAAAGTCAAACACATTCAAACAAAGCTATTTGAATCAAATGAGAGTCAAATACATTCTACAAAGCTAATTGAAACAAATGAAAGTCAAACACATTCAAACAAAGCTATTTGAATCAAATGAAAGTCAAATACATTTTACTAAGCTAATTGAATCAAATGAAAGCCAAACACATTCAAACAAAGCTATTTGAATCAAATGAAAGTCAAATACATTTTACTAAGCTAATTGAATCAAATGAAAGTCAAACACATTCAAACAAAGCTATTTGAATCAAATGAGATTCAAATAAATTCAAACAAAGCTAATTAAATAAAATAAAAGTAAAATAAATTCTACAAAGCTAATTGAATCAAATGAAAGTCAAACACATTCAAAAAAAGTCTTTTAAATCAAATAAAAGACAAACACATTCAAAAAAAGCTTTTTAATTTAAATGAAAGTCAAACACATTCAAACAAAGCTATATAAATCAAATGAAAGTGAATTGCATTCTACAAAGCAAATTGAATTAAATGAAATTCAAAGACATTCAAACAAAGCTATTTGAATCAAATGACGATCAAATACATTCTACAAAGCTAATTGAATCAATTGAAAGTCAAACACATTCAAACGAAGCTATTTTAATTAAATGAAAGTCAAATACATTCTACAAATCTAATTGAATTAAATGAAAGTCAAACACATTCAAACAAATCTAATTGAATCAAATGAAAGTCAAACACATTCAAACAAATCTATTTGAATTAAATGAAAGTCAAATACATTCTACAAAGCTAATTGAATCAAATGAAAGTCAAACACATTCAAACAAAGCTATTTGAATCAAATGAAAGTCAAACACATTCAAACAAAGCTATTTGAATCAAATGAGAGTCAAATACATTCAAACAAAGCTAATTAAATCAAATAAAAGTAAAATACATTCTACAAAGCTAATTGCATCAAATGAAAGTCAAACACATTCAAACAAAGCCTTTTAAATCAACTGAAACTCAAACACATTCAAAAAAAGCTTTTTAATTTAAATGAAAGTCAAACACATTCAAACAAAGCTATATAAATCAAATGAAAGTGAAATGCATTCTACAAAGCAAATTGAATTAAATGAAATTCAAACACATTCAAACAAAGCTATTTGAATCAAATGACGTTCAAATACATTCTACAAAGCTAATTGAATCAATTGAAAGTCAAACACATTCAAACAAAGCTAATTGAATCAAATGAAAGTCAAACACATTCAAACAAAGCTATTTTAATTAAATGAATGTCAAATACATTCTACAAAGCTAATTGAATCAAATGAAAGTCAAACACATTCAAACAAAGCTATTTGAAGAAAATGAAAGTCAAATACATTCTACAAAACAAATTGAAACAAATGAAAGTCAAACACAGTCAAACAAAGTTATTTGACTCAAATGAAAGTCAAATACATTCTACAAAGCTAATTGAATCAAATGAAAGTCAAACACATTCAAACAAAGCTATTTGTATCAAATGAAAGTCAAATACGTTCTACAAAGCTAATTGTATCAAATGAAAGTAAAACGCAATCAAATAAAGCTATTTGAGTCAAATGAAAGTCAAACACATTCAAACAAAGTTGTTTAAATTAAATGAAAGTGAAATGTATTCTACAAAGCTAATTGAATCAAATGAAAGTGAAATGCATTCAAACAAAGCTATTTGAATCAAATGAGAGTCAAATACATTCTACAAAGCTAATTGAATCAAATGAAAGTCAAACACATGCAAACAAAGCTAATTGAATCAAATGAGAGTCAAATACATTCAACAAAGCTAATAGAATCAAATAAAGTCAAACATATTCACACAAAGCTAATTGAATCAAATGAAAGTCAAGCACAGTCAAACAAAGCTATTTTAATCAAATGAAAGTCAAATACATTCTACAAAGCTAATTGAATCAAATGAAAGTAAAACACATTCAAACAAAGCTATTTGAATCAAATGAAAGTCAAACACATTCAAACAAAGCTATTTGAATCAAATGAGAGTCAAATACATTAAAACAAAGCTAATTAAATCAAATAAAAGTCTAATACATTCTACAAAGCTAATTGAATTAAATTAAACTCAAACACATTCAAACAAAGCTAATTGAATCAAATGAAAGTCAAACACATTCAAACAAAGCTATATAAATCAAATGAAAGTGAAATGCATTCTACAAAGCAAATTGAATTAAATGAAATTCAAACACATTCAAACAAAGCTATTTGAATCAAATGACGTTCAAATACATTCTACAAAGCTAATTGAATCAATTGAAAGTCAAACACATTCAAACAAAGCTAATTGAATCAAATGAAAGTCAAACACATTCAAACAAAGCTATTTTAATTAAATGAATGTCAAATACATTCTACAAACCTAATTGAATCAAATGAAAGTCAAACACATTCAAACAAAGCTATTTGAATCAAATAACAGTCAAATACATTTTACAAAGCTAATTGAATCAATTGAATGTCAAACACATTCAAACAAAGCTATTTGAATCAAATGAAAGTCAAATACATTCTACAAAGCTAATTGAATCAAATGAAAGTCAAACACATTCAAACAAAGCTAATTGAATTAAATGAAAGTCAAACACATTCAAACAAAGCTATTTTAATTAAATGAATGTCAAATACATTCTACAAAGCTAATTGAATCAAATGAAAGTCAAACACATTCAAACAAAGCTATTTGAAGAAAATGAAAGGCAAATACATTCTACCTAGCAAACTGAAACAAATGAAAATTAAACACAGTCAAACAAAGCTATTTGACTCAACTGAAAGTCAAATACATTCTACAAAGCTAATTGAATCAAATGAAAGTCAAACACATTCAAACAAAGCTATTTGAATCAAATGAAAGTCAAATACGTTCTACAAAGCTAATTGTATCAAATGAAAGTCAAATGCAATCAAATAAAGCTATTTGAGTCAAATGAAAGTCAAACACATTCAAACAAAGTTGTTTAAATTAAATGAAAGTGAAATGTATTCTACAAAGCTAATTGAATCAAATGAAAGTGAAACGCATTCAAACAAAGCTATTTGAATCAAATGAGAGTCAAATACATTCTACAAAGCTAATTGAATCAAATGAAAGTCAAACACATGCAAACAAAGCTAATTGAATCAAATGAGAGTCAAATACATTCAACAAAGCTAATAGAATCAAATGAAAGTCAAACATATTCACACAAAGCTAATTGAATCAAATGAAAGTCAAGCACAGTCAAACAAAGCTATTTTAATCAAATGAAAGTCAAATACATTCTACAAAACTAATTGAATCAAATGAAAGTAAAACACATTCAAACAAAGCTATTTGAATCAAATGAAAGTCAAACACATTCAAACAAAGCTATTTGAATCAAATGAGAGTCAAATACATTAAAACAAAGCTAATTAAATCAAATAAAAGTCTTATACATTCTACAAAGCTAATTGAATTAAATTAAACTCAAACACATTCAAACAAAGCTAATTGAATCAAATGAAAGTCAAACACATTCAAACAAAGATTTCGAATCAAATGAAAGTCAAATACATTCTACAAAGCTAATTGAATCAAAAGAAAGTCAAACACATTCAAATAAATCTATTTGAATCAAATGAAAGTCAAATACATTCTACAAAGCTAATTGAATCAAATGAAAGTTAAACACATTCAAACAAAGCTATTTGAATCAAATGAGAGTAAAATAAATTCAAACAAAGCTAATTAAATAAAATAAAAGTAAAATAAATTCTACAAAGCTAATTGAATCAAATGAAAGTCAAACACATTCAAAAAAAGTCTTTTAAATCAAATGAAAGTCAAACACATTCAAAAAAAGCTTTTTAATTTAAATGAAATTCAAACACATTCAAACAAAGCTATATAAATCAAATGAAAGTGAAATGCATTCTACAAAGAAAATTGAATTAAATGAAATTCAAACACATTCAAACAAAGCTATTTGAATAATATGACAGTAAAATACATTCTACAAAGCTAATTGAATCGATTGAAAGTCAAACACATTCAAACAAAGATATTTGACTCAAATGAAAGTCAAATACATTCTACAAAGCTAATTGAATTAAATGAAAGTCAAACACATTTAAACAAAGCTAATTGAATCAAATGAAAGTCAAACACATTCAAACAAAGCTATTTTAATTAAATGAGAGTCAAATAAATTCAAACAAAGCTAATTAAATCAAACAAAAGTAAAATACATTCTACAAAGCTAATTGAATCAAATGAAAGTCAAACACATTCAAACAAAGCCTTTTAAATCAAATGAAAGTCAAACACATTCAAAACAAAGCTATTTGAATCAAATGAAAGTCAAACACATTCAAACAAAGCTATTTGAATCAAATGAAAGTCAAATACATTTTACTAAGCTAATTGAATCAAATGAAAGTCAAAAACATTCAAATAAAGCTATTTGAATCAAATGAAAGTCAAATACATTCTACAGAGCTAATTGAATCAAATGAAAGTCAAACACATTCAAACAAAGCTATTTGAATCAAATGAGATTCAAATAAATTCAAACAAAGCTAATTAAATAAAATAAAAGTAAAATAAATTCTACAAAGCTAATTGAATCAAATGAAAGTCAAACACATTCAAAAAAAGTCTTTTAAATCAAATAAAAGACAAACACATTCAAAAAAAGCTTTTTTAATTTAAATGAAAGTCAAACACATTCAAACAAAGCTACATAAATCAAATGAAAGTGAAATGCATTCTACAAAGCAAATTGAATTAAATGAAATTCAAACACATTCAAACAAAGCTATTTGAATCAAATGACGGTCAAATACATTCTACAAAGCTAATTGAATCAATTGAAAGTCAAACACAATCAAACAAAGCTATTTGAATCAAATGAAAGTCAAATACATTCTACAAAGCTAATTAAATCAAATGAAAGTCGAACACATTCAAACAAAGCTAATTGAATCAAATGACAGTCAAACACATTCAAACAAAGCTATTTTAATTAAATGAAAGTCAAATACATTCTACAAAGCTAATTGAATCAAATGAAAGTCAAACACATTCAAACAAAGCTATTTGAATCAAATGAAAGTCAAACACATTCAAACAAAGATTTCGAATCAAATGAAAGTCAAATACATTCTACAAAGCTAAATGAATCAAATGAAAGTCAAACAAATTCAAATAAAGCTATTTGAATCAAATGAAAGTTAAATACATTCTACAAAGCTAATTGAATCAAATGAAAGTCAAACACATTCAAACAGAGCTATTTGAATCAAATGAGAGTCAAATAGATTCAAACAAAGCTAATTAAATAAAATAAAAGTAAAATAAATTCTACAAAGCTAATTGAATCAAATGAAAGTCAAACACATTCAAAAAAAGTCTTTTAAATCAAATGAAAGTCAAACACATTCAAAAAAAGCTTTTTAATTTAAATGAAAGTCAAACGCATTCAAACAAAGCTATATAAATCAAATGAAAGTGAAATGCATTGTACAAAGCAAATTGAATTAAATGAAATTCAAACACATTTAAACAAAGCTATTTGAATCAAATGACGATCAAATACATTCCACAAAGCTAATTGAATCAATTGAAAGTCAAACACATTCAAACAAAGCTATTTGAATATAATGAAAGTCAAATACATTCTACAAAGCTAATTGAATCAAATGAAAGTCAAACACATTCAAACAAATCTAACTGAATCAAATGAAAGTCAAATACATTCTACAAAGCTAATTGAATCAAATGAAAGTCAAACACATTCAAACAAAGCTATTTGAATCAAATGAAAGTCAAATACATTCAAACAAAGCTATTTGAATCAAATGAAAGTTAAACACATTCAAACAAAGCTATTTGAATCAAATGAGAGTCAAATACATTCAAACAAAGCTAATTAAATCAAATAAAAGTAAAATACATTCTACAAAGCTAATTGCATCAAATGAAAGTCAAACACATTCAAACAAAGCCTTTTAAATCAACTGAAAGTCAAACACATTCAAAAAAAAGCTTTTTAATTTAAATGAAAGTCAAACACATTCAAACAAAGCTATATAAATCAAATGAAAGTGAAATGCATTCTACAAAGAAAATTGAATTAAATGAAATTCAAAACACATTCAAACAAAGCTATTTGAATCAAATAACGGTCAAATACATTCTACAAAAACTAATTGAATCAATTGAAAGTCAAACACATTCAAACAAAGCTATTTGAATTAAATGAAAGTCAAATATATTCTACAAAGCTATTTGAATCAAATGAAAGTCAAACACATTCAAACAAAGCTAATTGAATCAAATGAAAGTCAAACACATTCAAACAAATCTATTTGAATTAAATGAAAGTCAAATACATTCTACAAAGCTAATTGAATCAAATGAAAGTCAAACACATTCAAACAAAGCTATTTGAATCAAATGAAAGTCAAATACGTTCTACAAAGCTAATTGTATCAAATGAAAGTCAAACGCAATCAAATAAAGCTATTTGAGTCAAATGAAAGTCAAACACATTCAAACAAAGTTGTTTAAATTAAATGAAAGTGAAATGTATTCTACAAAGCTAATTGAATCAAATGAAAGTGAAACGCATTCAAACAAAGCTATTTGAATCAAATGAAGAGTCAAATACATTCTACAAAGCTAATTGAATCAAATGAAAGTCAAACACATGCAAACAAAGCTAATTGAATCAAATGAGAGTCAAATACATTCAACAAAGCTAATTGAATCAAATGAAAGTCAAACACATTCAAACAAAGCTAATTGAATCAAATGAAAGTCAAGCACAGTCAAACAAAGCTATTTTAATCAAATGAAAGTCAAATACATTCTACAAAGCTAATTGAATCAAATGAAAGTAAAACACATTCAAACAAAGCTATTTGAATCAAATGAAAGTCAAACACATTCAAACAAAGCTATTTGAATCAAATGAGAGTCAAATACATTAAAACAAAGCTAATTAAATCAAATAAAAGTCTAATACATTCTACAAAGCTAATTGAATTAAATTAAAAGTCAAACACATTCAAATAAAGCTAATTAAATCAAATGAAAGTCAAACACATTCAAACAAAGATTTCGAATCAAATGAAAGTCAAATACATTCTACAAAGCTAATTGAATCAAATGAAAGTCAAAAACATTCAAATAAAGCTATTTGAATCAAATAAAAGTCAAATAACATTCTACAAAGCTAATTGAATCAAATGAAAGTCAAACACATGCAAACAAAGTTAAATGAATCAAATGAGAGTCAAAATACATTCAACAAAGCTAATTGAATCAAATGAAAGTCAAACACATTCAAACAAAGCTAATTGAATCAAATGAAAGTCAAGCACAGTCAAACAAAGCTATTTTAATCAAATGAAAGTCAAATACATTCTACAAAGCTAATTGAATCAAATGAAAGTAAAACACATTCAAACAAAGCTATTTGAATCAAATGAAAGTCAAACACATTCAAACAAAGCTATTTGAATCAAATGAGAGTCAAATACATTAAAACAAAGCTAATTAAATCAAATAAAAGTCTAATACATTCTACAAAGCTAATTGAATTAAGTTAAAGTCAAAACACATTCAAACAAATCTAATTGAATCAAATGAAAGTCAAACACATTCAAACAAAGATTTCGAATCGAATGAAAGTCAAATACATTCTACAAAGCTAATTGAATCAAATAAAAGTCAAACACATTCAAATAAAGCTATTTAAATCAAATGAAAGTCAAAATACATTCTACAAAGCTAATTGAATCAAATGAAAGTTAAACACATTCAAAACAAAGCTATTTGAATCAAATGAGAGTCAAATAAATTCAAACAAATCTAATTAAATAAAATAAAAGTAAAATAAATTCTACAAAGCTAATTAAATCAAATGAAAGTCAAACACATTCAAAAAAAGTCTTTTAAATCAAATGAAAATCAAAACACATTCAAAAAAAGCTTTTTAATTTAAATGAAAGTCAAACACATTCAAACAAAGCTATATAAATCAAATGAAAGTGAAATGCATTCTACAAAGAAATTGAATTAAATGAAATTCAAACACATTCAAACAAAGCTATTTGAATCAAATGACAGTAAAATACATTCTACAAAGCTCATTGAATTCAATTGAAAGTCAAACACACATTCAAACAAAGCTATTTGAATCAAATGAAAGTCAAATACATTCTACAATGCTAATTGAATTAAATGAAAGTCAAACACATTCAAACAAAGCTAATTGACTCAAATGAAAGTCAAACACATTCAAACAAAGCTATTTTAATTAAATGAGAGTCAAATAAATTCAAACAAAGCTAATTAAATCAAATAAAAGTAAAATACATTCTACAAAGCTAATTGAATCAAATGAAAGTCAAACACATTCAAACAAAGCTAATTGAATCAAATGAGAGTCAAATACATTCAACAAAGCTAATTGAATCAAATGAAAGTCAAACACATTCAAACAAAGCTAATTGAATCAAATGAAAGTCAAGCACAGTCAAACAAAGCTATTTTAATCAAATGAAAGTCAAATACATTCTACAAAGCTAATTGAATCAAATGAAAGTAAAACACATTCAAACAAAGCTATTTGAATCAAATGAAAGTCAAACACATTCAAAAAAGCTATTTGAATCAAATGAGAGTCAAATACATTAAAACAAAGCTAATTAAATCAAATAAAAGTCTAATACATTCTACAAAGCTAATTGAATTAAGTTAAAGTCAAACACATTCAAACAAAGCTAATTGAATCAAATGAAAGTCAAACACATTCAAACAAAGATTTCGAATCGAATGAAAGTCAAATACATTCTACAAAGCTAATTGAATCAAATGAAAGTCAAACACATTCAAATAAAGCTATTTGAATCAAATGAAAGTCAAATACATTCTACAAAGCTAATTGAATCAAATGAAAGTTAAACACATTCAAACAAAGCTATTTGAATCAAATGAGAGTCAAATACATTCTACAAAGCTAATTGAATTAAATGAAAGTCAAACACATTTAAACAAAGCTAATTGAATCAAATGAAAGTCAAACACATTCAAACAAAGCTATTTTAATTAAATGAGAGTCAAATAAATTCAAACAAAGCTAATTAAATCAAACAAAAGTAAAATACATTCTACAAAGCTAATTGAATCAAATGAAAGTCAAACACATTCAAACAAAGCCTTTTAAATCAAATGAAAGTCAAACACATTCAAAACAAAGCTATTTGAATCAAATGAAAGTCAAACACATTCAAACAAAGCTATTTGAATCAAATGAAAGTCAAATACATTTTACTAAGCTAATTGAATCAAATGAAAGTCAAAAACATTCAAATAAAGCTATTTGAATCAAATGAAAGTCAAATACATTCTACAGAGCTAATTGAATCAAATGAAAGTCAAACACATTCAAACAAAGCTATTTGAATCAAATGAGATTCAAATAAATTCAAACAAAGCTAATTAAATAAAATAAAAGTAAAATAAATTCTACAAAGCTAATTGAATCAAATGAAAGTCAAACACATTCAAAAAAAGTCTTTTAAATCAAATAAAAGACAAACACATTCAAAAAAAGCTTTTTTAATTTAAATGAAAGTCAAACACATTCAAACAAAGCTATATAAATCAAATGAAAGTGAAATGCATTCTACAAAGCAAATTGAATTAAATGAAATTCAAACACATTCAAACAAAGCTATTTGAATCAAATGACGGTCAAATACATTCTACAAAGCTAATTTAATCAATTGGAAGTCAAACACAATCAAACAAAGCTATTTGAATCAAATGAAAGTCAAATACATTCTACAAAGCTAATTAAATCAAATGAAAGTCGAACACATTCAAACAAAGCTAATTGAATCAAATGACAGTCAAACACATTCAAACAAAGCTATTTTAATTAAATGAAAGTCAAATACATTCTACAAAGCTAATTGAATCAAATGAAAGTCAAACACATTCAAACAAAGCTATTTGAATCAAATGAAAGTCAAACACATTCAAACAAAGATTTCGAATCAAATGAAAGTCAAATACATTCTACAAAGCTAATTGAATCAAATGAAAGTCAAACAAATTCAAATAAAGCTATTTGAATCAAATGAAAGTTAAATACTTTCTACAAAGCTAATTCAATCAAATGAAAGTCAAACACATTCAAACAGAGCTATTTGAATCAAATGAGAGTCAAATAAATTCAAACAAAGCTAATTAAATAAAATAAAAGTAAAATAAATTCTACAAAGCTAATTGAATCAAATGAAAGTCAAACACATTCAAAAAAAGTCTTTTAAATCAAATGAAAGTCAAACACATTCAAAAAAAGCTTTTTAATTTAAATGAAAGTCAAACGCATTCAAACAAAGCTATATAAATCAAATGAAAGTGAAATGCATTGTACAAAGCAAATTGAATTAAATGAAATTCAAACACATTTAAACAAAGCTATTTGAATCAAATGACGATCAAATACATTCCACAAAGCTAATTGAATCAATTGAAAGTCAAACACATTCAAAAAAGCTATTTGAATATAATGAAAGTCAAATACATTCTACAAAGCTAATTGAATCAAATGAAAGAACTGAATCAAATGAAAGTCAAATACATTCTACAAAGCTAATTGAATCAAATGAAAGTCAAACACATTCAAACAAAGCTATTTGAATCAAATGAAAGTCAAATACATTCAAACAAAGCTATTTGAATCAAATGAAAGTTAAACACATTCAAACAAAGCTATTTGAATCAAATGAGAGTCAAATACATTCAAACAAAGCTAATTAAATCAAATAAAAGTAAAATACATTCTACAAAGCTAATTGCATCAAATGAAAGTCAAACACATGCAAACAAAGCTAATTGAATCAAATGAAAGTCAAACACATTCAAACAAAGCTAATTGAATCAAATGAAAGTCAAGCACAGTCAAACAAAGCTATTTTAATCAAATGAAAGTCAAATACATTCTACAAAGCTAATTGAATCAAATGAAAGTAAAACACATTCAAACAAAGCTATTTGAATCAAATGAAAGTCAAACACATTCAAACAAAGCTATTTGAATCAAATGAGAGTCAAATACATTAAAACAAAGCTAATTAAATCAAATAAAAGTCTAATACATTCTACAAAGCTAATTGAATTAAATTAAAGTCAAACACATTCAAACAAAGCTAATTAAATCAAATGAAAGTCAAACACATTCAAACAAAGATTTCGAATCAAATGAAAGTCAAATACATTCTACAAAGCTAATTGAATCAAATGAAAGTCAAAAACATTCAAATAAAGCTATTTGAATCAAATAAAAGTCAAATACATTCTACAAAGCTAATTGAATCAAATGAAAGTCAAACACATGCAAACAAAGTTAATTGAATCAAATGAGAGTCAAATACATTCAACAAAGCTAATTGAATCAAATGAAAGTCAAACACATTCAAACAAAGCTAATTGAATCAAATGAAAGTCAAGCACAGTCAAACAAAGCTATTTTAATCAAATGAAAGTAAAATACATTCTACAAAGCTAATTGAATCAAATGAAAGTAAAACACATTCAAACAAAGCTATTTGAATCAAATGAAAGTCAAACACATTCAAACAAAGCTATTTGAATCAAATGAGAGTCAAATACATTAAAACAAAGCTAATTAAATCAAATAAAAGTCTAATACATTCTACAAAGCTAATTGAATTAAGTTAAAGTCAAACACATTCAAACAAAATCTAATTGAATCAAATGAAAGTCAAACACATTCAAACAAAGATTTCGAATCGAATGAAAGTCAAATACATTCTACAAAGCTAATTGAATCAAATAAAAGTCAAACACATTCAAATAAAGCTATTTGAATCAAATGAAAGTCAAATACATTCTACAAAGCTAATTGAATCAAATGAAAGTTAAACACATTCAAACAAAGCTATTTGAATCAAATGAGAGTCAAATAAATTCAAAAAATCTAATTAAATAAAATAAAAGTAAAATAAATTCTACAAAGCTAATTAAATCAAATGAAAGTCAAACACATTCAAAAAAAGTCTTTTAAATCAAATGAAAATCAAACACATTCAAAAAAAGCTTTTTAATTTAAATGAAAGTCAAACACATTCAAACAAAGCTATATAAAAATGAAAGTGAAATGCATTCTACAAAGAAAATTGAATTAAATGAAATTCAAACACATTCAAACAAAGAATCAAATGACAGTAAAATACATTCTACAAAGCTCATTGAATCAAAAAGTCAAACACATTCAAACAAAGCTATTTGAATCAAATGAAAGTAAAATTAAATGAAAGTCAAACACATTCAAACAAAGCTAATTGACTCAAATGAAAGTCAAACACATTCAAACAAAGCTATTTTAATTAAATGAGAGTCAAATAAATTCAAACAAAGCTAATTAAATCAAATAAAAGTAAAATACATTCTACAAAGCTAATTGAATCAAATGAAAGTCAAACACATTCAAACAAAGCAAATTACATTCAACAAAAATGATGAAAGTCAAGCACAGTCAAACAAAAGAATCAAATGAAAGTCAAATACATTCTACAAAGCTAATTGAATCAAATGAAAGTAAAACACATTCAAACAAAGCTATTTGAATCAAATGAAAGTCAAACACATTCAAACAAAGCTATTTGAATCAAATGAGAGTCAAATACATTAAAACAAAGCTAATTAAATCAAATAAAAGTCTAATACATTCTACAAAGCTAATTGAATTAAGTTAAAGTCAAACACATTCAAACAAAGCTAATTGAATCAAATGAAAGTCAAACACATTCAAACAAAGATTTCGAATCGAATGAAAGTCAAATACATTCTACAAAGCTAATTGAATCAAATGAAAGTCAAACACATTCAAATAAAGCTATTTGAATCAAATGAAAGTCAAATACATTCTACAAAGCTAATTGAATCAAATGAAAGTTAAACACATTCAAACAAAGCTATTTGAATCAAATGAGAGTCAAATAAAGTCAAACAAATCTAATTAAATAAAATAAAAGTAAAATAAATTCTACAAAGCTAATTAAATCAAATGAAAGTCAAAACACATTCAAAAAAAGTCTTTTAAATCAAATGAAAATCAAACACATTCAAAAAAAGCTTTTTAATTTAAATGAAAGTCAAACACATTTAAACAAAGCTATATAAATCAAATGAAAGTGAAATGCATTCTACAAAGAAAATTGAATTAAATGAAATTCAAACACATTCAAACAAAGCTATTTGAATCAAATGACAGTAAAATACATTCTACAAAGCTCATTGAATCAATTGAAAGTCAAACACATTCAAACAAAGCTATTTGAATCAAATGAAAGTCAAATACATTCTACAATGCTAATTGAATTAAATGAAAGTCAAACACATTCAAACAAAGCTAATTGACTCAAAGGAAAGTCAAACACATTCAAACAAAGCTATTTTAATTAAATGAGAGTCAAATAAATTCAAACAAAGCTAATTAAATCAAATAAAAGTAAAATACATTCTACAAAGCTAATTGAATCAAATGAAAGTCAAACACATTCAAACAAAGCTAATTGAATCAAATGAGAGTCAACTACATTCAACAAAGCTAATTGAATCAAATGAAAGTCAAACACATTCAAACAAAGCTAATTGAATCAAATGAAAGTCAAGCACAGTCAAACAAAGCTATTTTAATCAAATGAAAGTCAAATACATTCTACAAAGCTATTGAATCAAATGAAAGTAAAACACATTCAAACAAAGCTATTTGAATCAAATGAAAGTCAAAACACATTCAAACAAAGCTATTTGAATCAAATGAGAGTCAAATACATTAAAACAAAGCTAATTAAATCAAATAAAAGTCTAATACATTCTACAAAGCTAATTGAATTAAGTTAAAGTCAAACACATTCAAACAAAGCTAATTGAATCAAATGAAAGTCAAACACATTCAAACAAAGATTTCGAATCGAATGAAAGTCAAATACATTCTACAAAGCTAATTGAATCAAATGAAAGTCAAACACATTCAAATAAAGCTATTTGAATCAAATGAAAGTCAAATACATTCTAAAAGCTAATTGAATCAAATGAAAGTTAACACATTCAAACAAAGCTATTTGAATCAAATGAGAGTCAAATAAATTCAAACAAATCTAATTAAATAAAATAAAAGTAAAATAAATTCTACAAAGCTAATTAAATCAAATGAAAGTCAAACACATTCAAAAAAGTCTTTTAAATCAAATGTAAATCAAACACATTCAAAAAAAGCTTTTTAATTTAAATGAAAGTCAAACACATTCAAACAAAGCTATAAATCAAATGAAAGTGAAATGCATTCTACAAAGAAAATTGAATTAAATGAAATTCAAACACATTCAAACAAAGCTATTTGAATCAAATGACAGTAAAATACATTCTACAAAGCTCATTGAATCAATTGAAAGTCAAACACATTCAAACAAAGCTATTTGAATCAAATGAAAGTCAAATACATTCTACAATGCTAATTGAATTAAATGAAAGTCAAACACATTCAAACAAAGCTAATTGAATCAAATGAAAGTCAAACACATTCAAACAAAGCTATTTTAATTAAATGAGAGTCAAATAAATTCAAACAAAGCTAATTAAATCAAATAAAAGTAAAATACATTCTACAAAGCTAATTGAATCAAATGAAAGTCAAACACATTCAAACAAAGAATCAAATGAAAGTCAAACACAAAACAAAGCTATTGAATTAAATGAAAGTCAAACACATTCAAAAAAGCTATTTGAATCAAATGAGAGTCAAATACATTCTACAAAGCTAATTGAAACAAATGAAAGTCAAACACATTCAAACAAAGCTATTTGAATCAAATGAAAGTCAAATACATTTTACTAAGCTAATTGAATCAAATGAAAGCCAAACACATTCAAACAAAGCTATTTGAATCAAATGAAAGTCAAATACATTTTACTAAGCTAATTGAATCAAATGAAAGTCAAACACATTCAAACAAAGCTATTTGAATCAAATGAGATTCAAATAAATTCAAACAAAGCTAATTAAATAAAATAAAAGTAAAATAAATTCTACAAAGCTAATTGAATCAAATGAAAGTCAAACACATTCAAAAAAAGTCTTTTAAATCAAATAAAAGACAAACACATTCAAAAAAAGCTTTTTAATTTAAATGAAAGTCAAACACATTCAAACAAAGCTATATAAATCAAATGAAAGTGAATTGCATTCTACAAAGCAAATTGAATTAAATGAAATTCAAAGACATTCAAACAAAGCTATTTGAATCAAATGACGATCAAATACATTCTACAAAGCTAATTGAATCAATTGAAAGTCAAACACATTCAAACGAAGCTATTTTAATTAAATGAAAGTCAAATACATTCTACAAATCTAATTGAATAAATGAAAGTCAAACACATTCAAACAAATCTAATTGAATCAAATGAAAGTCAAAACACATTCAAACAAAATCTATTTGAATTAAATGAAAGTCAAATACATTCTACAAAGCTAATTGAATCAAATGAAAGTCAAACACATTCAAACAAAGCTATTTGAATCAAATGAAAGTCAAACACATTCAAACAAAGCTATTTGAATCAAATGAGAGTCAAATACATTCAAACAAAGCTAATTAAATCAAATAAAAGTAAAATACATTACAAAGCTAATTGCATCAAATGAAAGTCAAACACATTCAAACAAAGCCTTTTAAATCAACTGAAACTCAAACACATTCAAAAAAAGCTTTTTAATTTAAATGAAAGTCAAACACATTCAAACAAAGCTATATAAATCAAATGAAAGTGAAATGCATTCTACAAAGCAAATTGAATTAAATGAAATTCAAACACATTCAAACAAAGCTATTTGAATCAAATGACGTTCAAATACATTCTACAAAGCTAATTGAATCAATTGAAAGTCAAACACATTCAAACAAAGCTAATTGAATCAAATGAAAGTCAAAACACATTCAAACAAAGCTATTTTAATTAAATGAATGTCAAATACATTCTACAAAGCTAATTGAATCAAATGAAAGTCAAACACATTCAAACAAAGCTATTTGAAGAAAATGAAAGTCAAATACATTCTACAAAACAAATTGAAACAAATGAAAGTCAAACACAGTCAAACAAAGTTATTTGACTCAAATGAAAGTCAAATACATTCTACAAAGCTAATTGAATCAAATGAAAGTCAAACACATTCAAACAAAGCTATTTGTATCAAATGAAAGTCAAAAACGTTCTACAAAGCTAATTGTATCAAATGAAAGTAAAACGCAATCAAATAAAGCTATTTGAGTCAAATGAAAGTCAAACACATTCAAACAAAGTTGTTTAAATTAAATGAAAGTGAAATGTATTCTACAAAGCTAATTGAATCAAATGAAAGTGAAATGCATTCAAACAAAGCTATTTGAATCAAATGAGAGTCAAATACATTCTACAAAGCTAATTGAATCAAATGAAAGTCAAACACATGCAAACAAAGCTAATTGAATCAAATGAGAGTCAAATACATTCAACAAAGCTAATAGAATCAAATAAAGTCAAACATATTCACACAAAGCTAATTGAATCAAATGAAAGTCAAGCACAGTCAAACAAAGCTATTTTAATCAAATGAAAGTCAAATACATTCTACAAAGCTAATTGAATCAAATGAAAGTAAAACACATTCAAACAAAGCTATTTGAATCAAATGAAAGTCAAACACATTCAAACAAAGCTATTTGAATCAAATGAGAGTCAAATACATTAAAACAAAGCTAATTAAATCAAATAAAAGTCTAATACATTCTACAAAGCTAATTGAATTAAATTAAACTCAAACACATTCAAACAAAGCTAATTGAATCAAATGAAAGTCAAACACATTCAAACAAAGCTATATAAATCAAATGAAAGTGAAATGCATTCTACAAAGCAAATTGAATTAAATGAAATTCAAACACATTCAAACAAAGCTTTTGAATCAAATGACGTTCAAATACATTCTACAAAGCTAATTGAATCAATTGAAAGTCAAACACATTCAAACAAAGCTAATTGAATCAAATGAAAGTCAAACACATTCAAACAAAGCTATTTTAATTAAATGAATGTCAAATACATTCTACAAACCTAATTGAATCAAATGAAAGTCAAACACATTCAAACAAAGCTATTTGAATCAAATAACAGTCAAATACATTTTACAAAGCTAATTGAATCAATTGAATGTCAAACACATTCAAACAAAGCTATTTGAATCAAATGAAAGTCAAATACATTCTACAAAGCTAATTGAATCAAATGAAAGTCAAACACATTCAAACAAAGCTAATTGAATTAAATGAAAGTCAAACACATTCAAACAAAGCTATTTTAATTAAATGAATGTCAAATACATTCTACAAAGCTAATTGAATCAAATGAAAGTCAAACACATTCAAACAAAGCTATTTGAAGAAAATGAAAGGCAAATACATTCTACCTAGCAAACTGAAACAAATGAAAATTAAACACAGTCAAACAAAGCTATTTGACTCAACTGAAAGTCAAATACATTCTACAAAGCTAATTGAATCAAATGAAAGTCAAACACATTCAAACAAAGCTATTTGAATCAAATGAAAGTCAAATACGTTCTACAAAGCTAATTGTATCAAATGAAAGTCAAATGCAATCAAATAAAGCTATTTGAGTCAAATGAAAGTCAAACACATTCAAACAAAGTTGTTTAAATTAAATGAAAGTGAAATGTATTCTACAAAGCTAATTGAATCAAATGAAAGTGAAACGCATTCAAACAAAGCTATTTGAATCAAATGAGAGTCAAATACATTCTACAAAGCTAATTGAATCAAATGAAAGTCAAACACATGCAAACAAAGCTAATTGAATCAAATGAGAGTCAAATACATTCAACAAAGCTAATAGAATCAAATGAAAGTCAAACATATTCACACAAAGCTAATTGAATCAAATGAAAGTCAAGCACAGTCAAACAAAGCTATTTTAATCAAATGAAAGTCAAATACATTCTACAAAACTAATTGAATCAAATGAAAGTAAAACACATTCAAACAAAGCTATTTGAATCAAATGAAAGTCAAACACATTCAAACAAAGCTATTTGAATCAAATGAGAGTCAAATACATTAAAACAAAGCTAATTAAATCAAATAAAAGTCTTATACATTCTACAAAGCTAATTGAATTAAATTAAACTCAAACACATTCAAACAAAGCTAATTGAATCAAATGAAAGTCAAACACATTCAAACAAAGATTTCGAATCAAATGAAAGTCAAATACATTCTACAAAGCTAATTGAATCAAAAGAAAGTCAAACACATTCAAATAAATCTATTTGAATCAAATGAAAGTCAAATACATTCTACAAAGCTAATTGAATCAAATGAAAGTTAAACACATTCAAACAAAGCTATTTGAATCAAATGAGAGTAAAATAAATTCAAACAAAGCTAATTAAATAAAATAAAAGTAAAATAAATTCTACAAAGCTAATTGAATCAAATGAAAGTCAAACACATTCAAAAAAAGTCTTTTAAATCAAATGAAAGTCAAACACATTCAAAAAAAGCTTTTTAATTTAAATGAAATTCAAACACATTCAAACAAAGCTATATAAATCAAATGAAAGTGAAATGCATTCTACAAAGAAAATTGAATTAAATGAAATTCAAACACATTCAAACAAAGCTATTTGAATAATATGACAGTAAAATACATTCTACAAAGCTAATTGAATCGATTGAAAGTCAAACACATTCAAACAAAGATATTTGACTCAAATGAAAGTCAAATACATTCTACAAAGCTAATTGAATTAAATGAAAGTCAAACACATTTAAACAAAGCTAATTGAATCAAATGAAAGTCAAACACATTCAAACAAAGCTATTTTAATTAAATGAGAGTCAAATAAATTCAAACAAAGCTAATTAAATCAAACAAAAGTAAAATACATTCTACAAAGCTAATTGAATCAAATGAAAGTCAAACACATTCAAACAAAGCCTTTTAAATCAAATGAAAGTCAAACACATTCTTAACAAAGCTATTTGAATCAAATGAAAGTCAAATACATTCTACAAAGCTAATTGAATCAAATGAAAGTCAAACACATTCAAACAAAGCTATTTGAATCAAATGAGATTCAAATAAATTCAAACAAAGCTAATTAAATAAAATAAAAGTAAAATAAATTCTACAAAGCTAATTGAATCAAATGAAAGTCAAACACATTCAAAAAAAGTCTTTAAAATCAAATAAAAGTCAAACACATTCAAAAAAGCTTTTTAATTTAAATTAAAGTCAAACACATTCAAACAAAGCTAATTGAATCAAATGAAAGTCAATTCAAACAAAGATTTGAATCAAATGAAAGTCAAATACATTCTACAAAGCTAATTGAATCAAATGAAAGTCAAACACATTCAAATAAAGCTATTTGAATCAAATGAAAGTCAAATACATTCTAAAAGCGAATTGAATCAAATGAAAGTTAAACACATTCAAACAAAGCTATTTGAATCAAATGAAAGTCAAATTCTACAAGCTAATTGAATCAAATGAAATCATTCAAATAAAGCTATTTGAATCAAATGAAAGTCAAATACATTCTACAGAGCTAGTTGAATCAAATGAAAGTCAAACATTCAAACAAGCTATTTGAATCAAATGAAAGTCAACACATTCAACAAAGTAATTTGAATCAAATGAAAGTCAAACACATTCAAACAAAGCTATTTTAATCAAATGAGAGTCAAATACATTCAATAAAGCTATTTGAATCAAATGAAAGTCAAACACATTCAAACAAAGCTATTTGAATAAATGAAGTCAAATAAATTCAAACAAAGCGAATTAAATAAAATAAAAGTAAAATAAATTCTACAAAGCTAATTGAATCAAATGAAAGTCAAACACATTCAAAAAAGTCTTTTAAATCAAATGAAAGTCAAACACATTCAAAAAAAGCTTTTAATTTAAATGAAAGTCAAACGCATTCAAACAAAGCTATATAAATCAAATGAAAGTGAAATGCACTTCTACAAAGCAAATTGAATTAAATGAAATTCAAACACATTCAAACAAAGCTATTTGAATCAAATGACGTCAAATACATTCTACAAAGCTAATTGAATCAATTGAAAGTCAAACACATTAAAACAAAGCTATTAGAATCAAATGAGAGTCAAATACATTAAACAAAGCTAATTAAATCAAATAAAAGTCAATACATTCTACAAAGCAAATTGAATTAAATTAAAGTCAAACACATTCAAACAAAGCTAATTGAATCAAATGAAAGTCAAACACATTCAAACAAAGATTTCGAATCAAATGAAAGTCAAATACATTCTACAAAGCTAATCGAATCAAATAAAGTCAAACAAATTCAAATAAAGCTATTTGAATCAATGAAAGTCAAATACATTCTACAAAGCTAATTGAATCAAATGAAAGTCAAACACATTCAAACAAAGGTATTTGAATCAAATTCAAATACATTCAAACAAAGCTATTTAAATAAATAAAAGTAAAATACAATTCTACAAGCTAATTGAATCAAATGAAAGTCAAACACATTCAAAAAAGTCTTTTAAAAAATGAAGTCAAACACATTCAAAAAAAGCTTTTTAATTTAAATGAAAGTCAAACACATTCAAACAAAGCTATATAAATCAAATGAAAGTGAAATGCATTCTACAAAGAAAAATGAATTAAATGAAATTCAAACACATTCAAACAAAGCTATTTGAATAATATGACAGTAAAATACATTCTACAAAGCTAATTGAATCGATTGAAAGTCAAACACATTCAAACAAAGCTATTTGACTCAAATGAAAGTCAAATACATTCTACAAAGCTAATTGAATTAAATAAAAGTCAAACACATTCAAACAATGCTAATTGAATCAAATGAAAGTCAAACACATTCAAACAAAGCTATTTTAATTAAATGAGAGTCAAATAAATTCAAACAAAGCTAATTAAATCAAACAAAAGTAAAATACATTCTACAAAGCTAATTTAATCAAATGAAAGTCAAACACATTCAAACAAAGCTTTTAAAATCAAATGAAAGTCAAACACATTCTTAACAAAGCTATTTGAATCAAATGAAAGTCAAATACATTCTACTAAGCTAATTGAATCAAATGAAAGTCAAAAACATTCAAATAAAGCTATTTGAATCAAATGAAAGTCAAATACATTCTACAAGTTAATTGAATCAAATGAAAGTCAAACACATTCAAACAAAGCTATTTGAATCAAATGAGATTCAAATAAATTCAAACAAAGCTAATTAAATAAAATAAAAGTAAAATAAATTCTACAAAGCTAATTGAATCAAATGAAAGTCAAACCATTCAAACTTTTAAATCAAATAAAAGTCAAACACATTCAAAAAAAGCTTTTTAATTTAAATTAAAGTCAAACACATTCAAACAAAGCTAATTGAATCAAATGAAAGTCAAACACATTCAAACAAAGATTTCGAATCAAATGAAAGTCAAAACATTCTACAAAGCTAATTGAATCAAATGAAAGTCAAACATTCAAATAAAGCTATTTGAATCAAATGAAAGTCAAATACATTCTACAAAGCGAATTGAATCAAATGAAAGTTAAACATTCAAACAAAGCTATTTGAATCAAATGAAAGTCAAATACATTCTACAAGCTAATTGAATCAAATGAAAGTCAAAAACATTCAAATAAAGCTATTTGAATCAAATGAAAGTCAAATACATTCTACAGAGCTATTGAATCAAATGAAAGTCAAGCACATTCAAACAATGCTATTTGAATCAAATGAAAGTCAACAAATTCAAACAAAGTAATTTGAATCAAATGAAAGTCAAACACATTCAAACAAAGCTATTTTAATCAAATGAGAGTCAAATACATTCAATAAAGCTATTTGAATCAAATGAAAGTCAAACACATTCAAACAAAGCTATTTGAATCAAATGACAGTCAAATAAATTCAAACAAAGCGAATTAAATAAAATAAAAGTAAAATAATTCTACAAAGCTAATTGAATCAAATGAAAGTCAAACACATTCAAAAAAAGTCTTTTAAATCAAATGAAAGTCAAACACATTCAAAAAAAGCTTTTAATTTAAATGAAAGTCAAACGCATTCAAACAAAGCATATAAATCAAATGAAAGTGAAATGCACTATACAAAGCAAATTGAATTAAATGAAATTCAAACATTCAAACAAAGCTATTTGAATCAAATACATTCTACAAAGCTAATTGAATTAAAGGAAAGTCAAAACATTCAAACAAATCTAATTGAATCAACTGAAAGTCAAACACATTCAAACAAATCTATTTGAATTAAATGAAAGTCAAATACATTCTACAAAGCTAATTGAATCAAATGAAAGTCAAACACATTCAAACAAAGCTATTTGAATCAAATGAAAGTCAAACACATTCAAACAAAGCTATTTGAACCAAATGAGAGTCAAATACATTCAAACAAAGCTAATTAAATCAAATAAAAGTAAAATACATTCTACAAAGCTAATTGATCAAAATGAAAGTCAAACACATTCAAACAAAGCTTTTAAATCAAATGAGAGTCAAACACATTCAAAAAAAGCTTTTTAATTTAAATGAAAGTCAAACACATTCAAACAAAGCTATATAAATCAAATGAAAGTGAAATGCATTCTACAAAGCAAATTGAATTAAATGAAATTCAAACACATTCAACAAAGCTATTGAATCAAATGAGGGTCAAAGTCTACAAAGCTAATTGAATCAAATGAAAGTCAAACATGCAAACAAAGCTAATTGAATCAAATGAAGTCAAATACATTCAACAAAGCTAAGAATCAAATGAAAGTCAAACATATTCACACAAAGCTAATTGAATCAAATGAAAGTCAAATTCAAACAAAGCTATTTTAATCAAATGAAAGTCAAATACATTCTACAAAGCTAATTGAATCAAATGAAAGTAAAAACACATTCAAACAAAGCTATTTGAATCAAATGAAAGTCAAACACATTCAAACAAAGCTATTTGAATCAAATGAGAGTCAAATACATTAAAACAAAGCTAATTAAATCAAATAAAAGTCTAATACATTCTACAAAGCTAATTGAATCAAATGAAAGTCAAACACATTCAAACAAAGATTTCGAATCAAATGAAAGTCAAATACATTCTACAAAGCTAATTGAATCAAATGAAAGTCAAACACATTCAAATAAAGCTATTTGAATCAAATGAAAGTTCAAATACATTCTACAAAGCTAATTGAATCAAATGAAAGTCAAACACATTCAAACAAAGCTATTTGAATCAAATGAGAGTAAAATAAATTCAAACAAAGCTAATTAAATAAAAATAAAAGTAAAATAAATTCACCAAACTAATTGAATCAAATGAAAGTCAAACACATTCAAAAAAAGTCTTTTAAAAAAATGAAAGTCAAACACATTCAAAAAAAGCTTTTTAATTTAAATGAAAGTCAAACACATTCAAACAAAGCTATTTGAATCAAATGAAAGTCAAATACATTCTACAAAGCAAATTGAATCAAATGAAAGTCAAACACATTCAACAAGCTATTTGAATCAAGTGAAAGTCAAACATTCAAACAAAGAATTTGAATCAAATGAAAGTCAAACACATTCAAACAAAGCTATTTGAATCAAATGAAAGTCAAATACATTCTACAAAGCTAATTGAATCAAATGAAAGTCAAACACATTCAAACAAAGCTATTTGAATCAAATGAAAGTCAAATACATTCTACAAAGCTAATTGAATCAAATGAAAGTCAAGCACATTCAAACAATGCTATTTGAATCAAATGAAAGTCAACACATTCAAACAAAGTAATTCGAATCAAATGAAAGTCAAACACATTCAAACAAAGCTATTTTAATCAAATGAGAGTCAAATACATTCAATAAAAGCTATTTGAATCAAATGAAAGTCAAACACATTCAAACAAAGCTATTGAATCAATGACAGTCAAATTCAACAAAGCGAATTAAATAAAATAAAAGTAAATAAATTCTACAAAGCTAATTGAATCAAATGAAAGTCAAACATTCAAAAAAAGTCTTTTAAATCAAATGAAAGTCAAACACATTCAAAAAAATTTTTAATTAAAATGAAAGTCAAACGCATTCAAACAATGCTACCAAGCCTAACAACTTGGTTATGGACATTTCTTTGGTTCAAGACGTAGCATCATGTTTGGTGCTATGCATTCTATCCTTGGGCAGCAAGATATTCAACCCCTTGAATTTCTTGTTGTTCTTATTAACTAGTTTATTCTAGTTCTTTTTATGCTTTGAATAAATTGTAAACTTTAGTCATTTTAAGTTTGCAAATTAGTTATATTTTTTTTAGTTCTTTTTAGCTGATTTTAGTTCGAAAAATATTGTCACATTCACACAAAAGTACAAGTGCAAAGATACATCAAAATGGCAGCCATTTAAGCTTGGAATCCGAAATTCTTTTACAAGGAATTTCAAAGCTTTAACTTGGGTGTTACAATCAGCATCAATGAGGAGTTACAAGCTTTCATTTGAGTCTTCAAGTGGCCGTTTATTTCAGCCAGCAACTGGTACATTCAAGAGGCGTCCAAGTACATCCTTGACCACATACATTCAAGCTTAATTCAAGGCTTGAAACAAGGAGGAGTTACACTTCACTTGCTGTTTGAATTGGGCGTGAAAAGGGGAGCTGTTTCATCTCCAAGCTGCTGCTTTGTGGGCGTGAATCAAGGGGGTGTTATACTCTCTTGTTTCTGATTTTATTTCACTCATAACTTGGAGGTTACAAACCGCCATTTTCTCTTGATGTATCTAGTTAAGTAAGGCTTCTTTTATTAATGTATCTAGACAACAAAAGCTGAAATGTACTTAGCTTTAGTTTAGGCGTGTAACAAGTGAGCTGAACAGCCACTTAAGTTAGCTTGTACTTAAGGATGCTTGTTTACTATAAATAGCAAGCAAATGTGAATGAAAAAATCAGATTATTGCAAACAAAAAAAAGACTTGTCTTACATTCGTTTCTTGGATTAGAAACAAAACCTGAAATTCTTGGATTTGGAATTTCGTTTCCTTTGCTTAGTTAGCTAGTTTAGGCTACTAGTTGGCTTGTGATCTTAGGAATCCAAAACGTTTCTTAGTGGTGTGACTGTATCTAAGAAGCCTTTGGTTCTTTAGCCTTATCTATCCCTTGGTTTATCCCTTGTGTATTTCGAGTGTTACTCCAAATATACAACATTTGGCGCTAGAAGGAGGGGGTCTAGCAAACAAATACCCAAACACAATACCCCAAACACATACCCAAACACAAACCATGGCCGACATCCCACCCCCTAATTGGCAAGAATATGTCAATAAGGTTGCACAAGAGAAAGAAGATATGGAGCAACGAATGCAATATTTGCAAGGTCAGTTAAGAGACCTTTCTATTAAGTTGCGCCATCAAAAAGAGGGTTTTACCAATCATAGTGATGAAGAAGTGAGTGAATCTAATTTCAATCACAATGATAGATCTTATCATGAAAGAGAAAGGTCACGGCCTAACAATGACATTAAGGCTGACATTCCGGAGTATGATGGCAAACTCGATGCTGATGAGTTTGTAGAATGGCTTAGAACGGTGGAGAGAGTGTTTGATTACAAGCAAACACCGGAAGAAAAGAAGGTGAAAATTGTAGCCTTGAAGTTGAGAAAATATGCCTCAACTTGGTGGGCTAGCGTGTGTGCCAAAAGGGAAAGGCAAGACAAAGAGAAAGTGAGATCGTGGATCAAGATGAAGAAGTTGCTGAAACAAAAGTTTCTTCCCACATACTATGTGCAAGAAAACTTTTCCAAGTTCCACAACCTCGAACAAGGTACAAAATCAGTAGAAGAATATGCTAGGGAGTTTGAAGGGTTTGTCATGAAATGTGGAGTAGAGGAAGATGAACCTCAAACATTGGTGCGCTTTTTGGGAGGGCTTGACCCAAAAATAGCCAATGTGGCCGAACTACATCCTTACTCTACCCTTGAAGAGCTCATTATCTTAGCACATAAGATTGAGCAGCAACAAAAAGCAAGAGGCAAAAGTGAATCATCACGTTTTGCATCTCAAACCTCATTTCCCCAAAAAAAGCAAACATCCAATTTCCCACCTTTAAACCCAACGTCCAATCAGCCTACTTCTAAAACCACCTTCACAAAACACCCAAAATTCCAACCCAAAACCAGCCCCAAGAAGATGTTTTCGGTGTCAAGGCCTTGGACATTTGGCTAGTGATTGTCCAAATAAAAGGATTGTCACTTTGATTGAGCATGAAGAGGAGGATGAATTAGAAAATGAAGTGGACAGCAACCTTGAGGAGAATGATGAGTATGCGTGTCTTGGACCAGACGAAGGAGAATGCTTGGTGGTTCGACGCACACTAAGCAATATGGTTGGCAAAGAAGGAAGTTTGCAACGTGAGTCAATCTTTCACACTCGTTGCACCATTGGTGGAAAGGTATGTACATTGATTATTGATGGAGGTAGTTGTACCAATGTAGCTTCACAAGTAATGATAGACAAGCTGAAACTTAAAAACCGTTCCTCACCCTAAACCTTATGTGATTCAATGGCTAAATCATGGTAAAGGGATTCAAGTAACACAACAAGTCTTGTTATCATTTAGCATTGGTAAAACTTATGAAGAAAAATTGTGGTGTGATGTTATACCTATGAGTGCATGTCATATTTTACTTGGTAGACCTTGGTTATTTGATAGGCGTGTGATGCATGATGGGTATAAAAACACATATTCCTTCACTAAGGATGGACGGAAAATACTTCTTACCCCCCTAAACCTCAAAAACGGTCACCCCATATCCACACCCCCTACTTCCCTTACCACTCTCATAAAATCAGAATTGCATGAGTATAAAGCTCACAAACAATTCATTTTAAGCCAACTTGATGCCCCTTCCAAACCGTCACAAGAAGAGCCACACCCACTCCTCACCCCTCTTCTCAAAACCTTTTCCTATGTTTTCCCCGAAGACATTCCCCTTGGCTTACCCCCAAAACGTGACACACAACACAAAATTGATCTTGTTCCCGGTTCAATGCTCCCAAACAAACCAGCCTATGCAACTTATGATGCTACTCCTGTTGCTAACTTGTTTTTCAATGAGATTGTTCGTTTACATGGTGTACCTAAATCCATGGTGAGTGATCGTGATCCAAAATTTCTAAGTCATTTTTGGCTTACATTATGGAGGAAGATGGGCACGAAATTGAACTTTAGCACTTCAAGTCATCCTCAAACGGATGGTCCAACCGAAGTGACTAATAGAACTTTGGGATCCTTGCTGCGGTCTTTGGCTACTAAACGTCCCAAGCAATGGGAAGAGATGCTTTACTATGATGAGTTTGAAGAGTTGCCGAGTTTTGAGGGCAAACTCTTTTCAAGAAGGGGGGAATGTTGTAGCCAAGCCTAACAACTTGGTTATGGACATTTCTTTGGTTCAAGACGTAGCATCATGTATTGGTGCTATGCATTCTATCCTTGGGCAGCAAGATATTCAACCCCTTGAATTTCTTGTTGTTCTTATTAACTAGTTTATTCTAGTTCTTTTTATGCTTTGAATAAATTGTAAACTTTAGTCATTTTAAGTTTGCAAATTAGTTATATTTTTTCTTAGTTCTTTTTAGCTGATTTTAGTTCGAAAAATATTGTCACATTCACACAAAAGTACAAGTGCAAAGATACATCAAAATGGCAGCCATTTAAGCTTGGAATCCGAAATTCTTTTACAAGGAATTTCAAAGCTTTAACTTGGGTGTTACAATCAGCATCAATGAGGAGTTACAAGCTTTCATTTGAGTCTTCAAGTGGCCGTTTATTTCAGCCAGCAACTGGTACATTCAAGAGGCGTCCAAGTACATCCTTGACCACATACATTCAAGCTTAATTCAAGGCTTGAAACAAGGAGGAGTTACACTTCACTTGCTGTTTGAATTGGGCGTGAAAAGGGGAGCTGTTTCATCTCCAAGCTGCTGCTTTGTGGGCGTGAATCAAGGGGGTGTTATACTCTCTTGTTTCTGATTTTATTTCACTCATAACTTGGAGGTTACAAACCGCCATTTGCTCTTGATGTATCTAGTTAAGTAAGGCTTCTTTTATTAATGTATCTAGACAACAAAAGCTGAAATGTACTTAGCTTTAGTTTAGGCGTGTAACAAGTGAGCTGAACAGCCACTTAAGTTAGCTTGTACTTAAGGATGCTTGTTTACTATAAATAGCAAGCAAATGTGAATGAAAAAATCAGATTATTGCAAACAAAAAAAAGACTTGTCTTACATTCGTTTCTTGGATTAGAAACAAAACCTGAAATTCTTGGATTTGGAATTTCGTTTCCTTTGCTTAGTTAGCTAGTTTAGGCTACTAGTTGGCTTGTGATCTTAGGAATCCAAAACGTTTCTTAGTGGTGTGACTGTATCTAAGAAGCCTTTGGTTCTTTAGCCTTATCTATCCCTTGGTTTATCCCTTGTGTATTTCGAGTGTTACTCCAAATATACAACACTATATAAATCAAATGAAAGTGAAATGCACTATACAAAGCAAATTGAATTAAATGAAATTCAAACACATTCAAACAAAGCTATTTGAATCAAATGACGATCAAATACATTCTACAAAGCTAATTGAATCAATTGAAAGTCAAACACATTAAAACAAAGCTATTTGAATCAAATGAGAGTCAAATACATTAAAACAAAGCTAATTAAATCAAATAAAATTCTAATACATTCTACAAAGCTAATTGAATTAAATTAAAGTCAAACACATTCAAACAAAGCTAATTGAATCAAATGAAAGTCAAACACATTCAAACAAAGATTTCGAATCAAATGAAAGTCAAATACATTTTACAAAGCTAATTGAATCAAATGAAAGTCAAACACATTTAAATAAGCTATTAGAATCAAATGAAAGTCAAATACATTCTACAAAGCTAATTGAATCAAATGAAAGTTAAACACATTCAAACAAAGCTATTTGAATCAAATGAGAGTCAAATAAATTCAAACAAAGCTAATTAAATAAAATAAAAGTAAAATAAATTCTACAAAGCTAATTGAATCGAATGAAAGTCAAACACATTCAAAAAAAGTCTTTTAAATCAAATGAAAGTCAAACATATTCTAAAAAAAGCTTTTTAATTTAAATGAAAGTCAAACACATTCAAACAAAGCTATATAAATCAAATGAAAGTGAAATGCATTCTACAAATAAAATTGAATTAAATGAAATTCAAACACATTCAAACAAAGCTATTTGAATCAAATGACAGTAAAATACATTCTACAAAGCTAATTGAATCAATTGAAAGTCAAACACATTCAAACAAAGCTATTTGAATTAAATGAAAGTCAAATACATTCTACAAAGCTAATTAAATCAAATGAAAGTCAAACACATTCAAACAAAGCTATTTTAATTAAATGAAAGTCAAATACATTTTACAAAGCTAATTGAATCAAATGAAAGTCAAACACATTCAAACAAAGCTATTTGAATCAAATGAAAGTCAAAACAAATTCAAATAAAGCTATTTGAATCAAATGAAAGTCAAATACTTTCTACAAAGCTAATTGAATCAAATGGAAGTCAAACACATTCAACCAAAGCTATTTGAATCAAATGAGAGTCAAATAAATTCAAACAAAGCTAATTAAATAAAATAAAAGTAAAATAAATTCTACAAAGCTAATTGAATCAAATGAAAGTCAAACACATTCAAAAAAAGTCTTTTAAATCAAATGAAAGTCAAAACACATTCAAAAAAAGCTTTTTAATTTTTATAAAAATCAAACGCATTCAAACAAAGCTATATAAATCAAATGAAAGTGAAATTCATTCTACAAAGCAAATTGAATTAAATGAAATTCAAACACATTCAAACAAAGCTATTTGAATCAAATGACGATCAAATACATTCTACAAAGCTAATTGAATCAAATGAAAGTAAAACACATTCAAACAAAGCTATTTGAATCAAATGAAAGTCAAACACATTCAAACAAAGCTATTTGAATCAAATGAGAGTCAAATACATTAAAACAAAGCTAATTAAATCAAATAAAAGTCTAATACATTCTACAAAGCTAATTGAATCAAATGAAAGTCAAACACATTCAAACAAAGATTTCGAATCAAATGAAAGTCAAATACATTCTACAAAGCTAATTGAATCAAATGAAAGTCAAACACATTCAAATAAAGCTATTTGAATCAAATGAAAGTCAAAATACATTCTACAAAGCTAATTGAATCAAATGAAAGTCAAACACATTCAAACAAAACTATTTGAATCAAATGAGAGTAAAATAAATTCAAACAAAGCTAATTAAATAAAATAAAAGTAAAATAAATTCTACAAAGCTAATTGAATAAAATGAAAGTCAAACACATTCAAAAAAAGTCTTTTAAAACAAATGAAAGTCAAACACATTCAAAAAAAGCTTTTTAATTTAAATGAAAGTCAAACACATTCAAACAAAGCTATATAAATCAAATGAAAGTGAAATGCATTCTACAAAGAAAATTGAATTAAATGAAATTCAAACACATTCAAACAAAGCTATTTGAATAATATGACAGTAAAATACATTCTACAAAGCTAATTGAATCGATTGAAAGTCAAACACATTCAAACAAAGCTATTTGACTCAAATGAAAGTCAAATACATTCTACAAAGCTAATTGAATTAAATGAAAGTCAAACACATTCAAACAATGCTAATTGAATCAAATGAAAGTCAAACACATTCAAACAAAGCTATTTTAATTAAATGAGAGTCAAATAAATTCAAACAAAGCTAATTAAATCAAACAAAAGTAAAATACATTCTACAAAGCTAATTTAATCAAATGAAAGTCAAACACATTCAAACAAAGCCTTTTAAATCAAATGAAAGTCAAACACATTCTTAACAAAGCTATTTGAATCAAATGAAAGTCAAATATATTCTACTAAGCTAATTGAATCAAATGAAAGTCAAAAACATTCAAATAAAGCTATTTGAATCAAATGAAAGTCAAATACATTCTACAGTGCTAATTGAATCAAATGAAAGTCAAACACATTCAAACAAAGCTATTTGAATCAAATGAGATTCAAATAAATTCAAACAAAGCTAATTAAATAAAATAAAAGTAAAATAAATTCTACAAAGCTAATTGAATCAAATGAAAGTCAAACACATTCAAAAAAAGTCTTTTAAATCAAATAAAAGTCAAACACATTCAAAAAAAGCTTTTTAATTTAAATTAAAGTCAAACACATTCAAACAACGCTAATTGAATCAAATGAAAGTCAAACACATTCAAACAAAGATTTCGAATCAAATGAAAGTCAAATACATTCTACAAAGCTAATTGAATCAAATGAAAGTCAAACACATTCAAATAAAGCTATTTGAATCAAATGAAAGTCAAATACATTCTACAAAGCGAATTGAATCAAATGAAAGTTAAACACATTCAAACAAAGCTATTTGAATCAAATGAAAGTCAAATACATTCTACTAAGCTAATTGAATCAAATGAAAGTCAAAAAACATTCAAATAAAGCTATTTGAATCAAATGAAAGTCAAATTACATTCTACAGAGCTAATTGAATCAAATGAAAGTCAAACACATTGAAACAAAGCTATTTGAATCAAATGAGATTCAAATAAATTCAAACAAAGCTAATTAAATAAAATAAAAGTAAAATAAATTCTACAAAGCTAATTGAATCAAATGAAAGTCAAACACATTCAAAAAAAGTCTTTTAAATCAAATAAAAGTCAAACACATTCAAAAAAAGCTTTTTAATTTAAATTAAAGTCAAACACATTCAAACAAAGCTAATTGAATCAAATGAAAGTCAAACACATTCAAACAAAGATTTCGAATCAAATGAAAGTCAAATACATTCTACAAAGCTAATTGAATCAAATGAAAGTCAAACACATTCAAATAAAGCTATTTGAATCAAATGAAAGTCAAATACATTCTACAAAGCGAATTGAATCAAATGAAAGTTAAACACATTCAAACAAAGCCATTTGAATCAAATGAGAGTCAAATAAATCCAAACAAAGCTAATTAAATAAAATAAAAGTAAAATAAATTCTACAAAGCCAATTGAATCAAATGAAAGTCAAACACATTCAAAAAAAGTCTTTTAAATCAAATGAAAGTCAAACACATTTAAAAAAAGCTTTTTAATTTAAATGAAAGTCAAACGCATTCAAACAAAGCTATATAAATCAAATGAAAGTGAAATGCACTATACAAAGCAAATTGAATTAAATGAAATTCAAACACATTCAAACAAAGCTATTTGAATCAAATGACGATCAAATACATTCTACAAAGCTAATTGAATCAATTGAAAGTCAAACACATTAAAACAAAGCTATTTGAATCAAATGAGAGTTAAATACATTAAAACAAAGCTAATTAAATCAAATAAAAGTCTAATACATTCTACAAAGCTAATTGAATCAAATGAAAGTCAAACACATTCAAACAAAGCTAATTGAATCAAAAGGAAGTCAAACACATTCAAACAAAGCTATTTGAATCAAATGAGAGTCAAATACATTCTACTAAGCTAATTGAATCAAATGAAAGTAAAAAACATTCAAATAAAGCTATTTGAATCAAATGAAAGTCAAATACATTCTACAGAGCTAATTGAATCAAATGAAAGTCAAACACATTCAAACAAAGCTATTTGAATCAAATGAGATTCAAATAAATTCAAACAAAGCTAATTAAATAAAATAAAAGTAAAATAAATTCTACAAAGCTTATTGAATCAAATGAAAGTCAGACACATTCAAAAAAAGTCTTTTAAATAAAATAAAAGTCAAACACATTCAAAAAAAGCTTTTTAATTTAAATTAAATTCAAACACATTCAAACAAAGCTAATTGAATCAAATGAAAGTCAAACATATTCAAACAAAGATTTCGAATCAAATGAAAGTCAAATACATTCTACAAAGCTAATTGAATCAAATGAAAGTCAAACACATTCAAATAAAGCTATTTGAATCAAATGAAAGTCAAATACATTCTACAAAGCGAATTGAATCAAATGAAAGTTAAACACATTCTAACAAAGCCATTTGAATCAAATGAGAGTCAAATAAATCCAAACAAAGCTAATTAAATAAAATAAAAGTAAAATAAATTCTACAAAGCTAATTGAATCAAATGAAAGTCAAACACATTTAAAAAAAGTCTTTGAAATCAAATGAAAGTCAAACACATTCAAAAAAAAGCTTTTTAATTTAAATGAAACTCAAACGCATTCAAACAAAGCTATATAAATCAAATGAAAGTGAAATGCACTATACAAAGCAAATTGAATTAAATGAAATTCAAACACATTCAAACAAAGCTATTTGAATCAAATGACGATCAAATACATTCTACAAAGCTAATTGAATCAATTGAAAGTCAAACACATTAAAACAAAGCTATTTGAATCAAATGAGAGTCAAATACATTAAAACAAAGCTAATTAAATCAAATAAAAGTCTAATACATTCTACAAAGCTAATTGAATCAAATGAAAGTCAAACACATTCAAACAAAGCTAATTGAATCAAATGAAAGTCAAACACATTCAAACAAAGATTTCGAATCAAATGAAAGTCAAATACATTCTACAAAGCTAATTGAATGAAATGAAAGTCAAACAAATTCAAATAAAGCTATTTGAATCAAATGAAAGTCAAATACATTCAAACAAAGCTAATTGAATCAAATGAAAGTCAAACACATTCAAACAAAGCTATTTGAATCAAATGAGAGTCAAATAAATTCAAACAAAGCTAATTAAATAAAATAAAAGTAAAATAAATTCTACAAAGCTAATTGAATCGAATGAAAGTCAAACACATTCAAAAAAAGTCTTTTAAATCAAATGAAAGTCAAACACATTCAAAAAAAGCTTTTTAATTTAAATGAAAGTCAAATACATTCAAACAAAGCTATTTTAATCAAATGAAAGTCAAATACATTCTACAAAGCTAATTGAATCAAATGAAAGTCAAACACATTCAAACAAAGCTATTTAAATCAAATAAATGTCAAATACATTCTATAAAGCTATTTGAATCAAATGAAAGTCAAACACATTCAAACAAAGCTATTTGAATCAAATGAAAGTCAAATACATTCTACAAAGCTAATTAAATCAAATGAAAGTCAAACACATTCAAACAAAGCTATTTTAATTAAATGAAAGTCAAATACATTTTACAAAGCTAATTGAATCAAATGAAAGTCAAACACATTCAAACAAAGCTATTTGAATCAAATGAAAGTCAAACAAATTCAAATAAAGCTATTTGAATCAAATGAAAGTCAAATACTTTCTACAAAGCTAATTGAATCAAATGGAAGTCAAACACATTCAAACAAAGCTATTTGAATCAAATGAGAGTCAAATAAATTCAAACAAAGCTAATTAAATAAAATAAAAGTAAAATAAATTCTACAAAGCTAATTGAATCAAATGAAAGTCAAACACATTCAAAAAAGTCTTTTAAATCAAATGAAAGTCAAACACATTCAAAAAAAGCTTTATAAATCAAATGAAAGTGAAATTCATTCTACAAAGCAAATTGAATTAAATGAAATTAAAACACATTCAAACAAAGCTATTTGAATCAAATGACGATCAAATACATTCTACAAAGCTAATTGAATCAATTGAAAGTCAAACACATTCAAACGAAGCTATTGGAATTAAATGAAAGTCAAACACATTCTACAAAGCTAATTGAATTAAATGAAAGTCAAACACATTCAAACAAATCTAATTGAGTCAAATGAAAGTCAAACACATTCAAACAAATCTATTTGAATTAAATGAAAGTCAAATACATTCTACAAAGCTAATTGAATCAAATGAAAGTCAAACACATTCAAACAAAGCTATTTGAATCAAATGAAAGTCAAACACATTCAAACAAAGCTATTTGAATCAAATGAGAGTCAAATACATTCAAACAAAGCTAATTAAATCAAATAAAAGTAAAATACATTCTACAAAGCTAATTGCATCAAATGAAAGTCAAACACATTCAAACAAAGCCTTTTAAATCAACTGAAAGTCAAACACATTCAAAAAAAGCTTTTTAATTTAAATGAAAGTCAAACACATTCAAACAAAGCTATATAAATCAAATGAAAGTGAAATGCATTCTACAAAGCAAATTGAATTAAATGAAATTCAAACACATTCAAACAAAGCTATTTGAATCAAATGACGTTCAAATACATTCTACAAAGCTAATTGAATCAATTGAAAGTCAAACACATTCAAACAAAGCTAATTGAATCAAATGAAAGTCAAACACATTCAAACAAAGCTATTTTAATTAAATGAATGTCAAATACATTCTACAAAGCTAATTGAATCAAATGAAAGTCAAACACATTCAAACAAAGCTATTTGAAGAAAATGAAAGTCAAATACATTCTACAAAACAAATTGAAACAAATGAAAGTCAAACACAGTCAAACACAGTTATTTGACTCAAATGAAAGTCAAATACATTCTACAAAGCTAATTGAATCAAATGAAAGTCAAACACATTCAAACAAAGCTATTTGAATCAAATGAAAGTCAAATACGTTCTACAAAGCTAATTGTATCAAATGAAAGTCAAACGCAATCAAATAAAGCTATTTGAGTCAAATGAAAGTCAAACACGTTCAAACAAAGTTGTTTAAATTAAATGAAAGTGAAATGTATTCTACAAAGCTAATTGAATCAAATGAAAGTGAAACGCATTCAAACAAAGCTATTTGAATCAAATGAGAGTCAAATACATTCTACAAAGCTAATTGAATCAAATGAAAGTCAAACACATGCAAACAAAGCTAATTGAATCAAATGAGAGTCAAATACATTCAACAAAGCTAATAGAATCAAATGAAAGTCAAACCTATTCACACAAAGCTAATTGAATCAAATGAAAGTCAAGCACAGTCAAACAAAGCTATTTTAATCAAATGAAAGTCAAATACATTCTACAAAGCTAATTGAATCAAATGAAAGTAAAACACATTCAAACAAAGCTATTTGAATCAAATGAAAGTCAAACACATTCAAACAAAGCTATTTGAATCAAATGAGAGTCAAATACATTAAAACAAAGCTAATTAAATCAAATAAAAGTCTAATACATTCTACAAAGCTAATTGAATCAAATGAAAGTCAAACACATTCAAACAAAGATTTCGAATCAAATAAAAGTCAAATACATTCTACAAAGCTAATTGAATCAAATGAAAGTCAAACACATTCAAATAAAGCTATTTGAATCAAATGAAAGTCAAATACATTCTACAAAGCTAATTGAATCAAATGAAAGTTAAACACATTCAAACAAAGCTATTTGAATCAAATGAGAGTAAAATAAATTCAAACAAAGCTAATTAAATAAAATAAAAGTAAAATAAATTCTACAAAGCTAATTGAATAAAATGAAAGTCAAACACATTCAAAAAAAGTCTTTTAAATCAAATGAAAGTCAAACACATTCAAAAAAAGCTTTTTAATTTAAATGAAAGTCAAACACATTCAAACAAAGCTATATAAATCAAATGAAAGTGAAATGCATTCTACAAAGAAAATTAAATTAAATGAAATTCAAACACATTCAAACAAAGCTATTTGAATAATATGACAGTAAAATACATTCTACAAAGCTAATTGAATCGATTGAAAGTCAAACACATTCAAACAAAGCTATTTGACTCAAATGAAAGTCAAATACATTCTACAAAGCTAATTGAATTAAATGAAAGTCAAACACATTCAAACAAAGCTAATTGAATCAAATGAAAGTCAAACACATTCAAACAAAGCTATTTTAATCAAATGAGAGTCAAATACATTCAATAAAGCTATTTGAATCAAATGAAAGTCAAACACATTCAAACAAAGCTATTTGAATCAAATGACAGTCAAATAAATTCAAACAAAGCGAATTAAATAAAATAAAAGTAAAATAAATTCTACAAAGCTAATTGAATCAAATGAAAGTCAAACACATTCAAAAAAAGTCTTTTAAATCAAATGAAAGTCAAACACATTCAAAAAAAGCTTTTTAATTTAAATGAAAGTCAAACACATTCAAACAAAGCTATATAAATCAAATGAAAGTGAAATGCATTCTACAAATAAAATTGAATTAAATGAAATTCAAACACATTCAAACAAAGCTATTTGAATCAAATGACAGTAAAATACATTCTACAAAGCTAATTGAATCAATTGAAAGTCAAACACATTCAAACAAAGCTATTTGAATTAAATGAAAGTCAAATACATTCTACAAAGCTAATTAAATCAAATGAAAGTCAAACACATTCAAACAAAGCTATTTTAATTAAATGAAAGTCAAATACATTTTACAAAGCTAATTGAATCAAATGAAAGTCAAACACATTCAAACAAAGCTATTTGAATCAAATGAAAGTCAAACAAATTCAAATAAAGCTATTTGAATCAAATGAAAGTCAAATACTTTCTACAAAGCTAATTGAATCAAATGGAAGTCAAACACATTCAAACAAAGCTATTTGAATCAAATGAGAGTCAAATAAATTAAAACAAAGCTAATTAAATAAAATAACGGTAAAATAAATTCTACAAAGCTAATTGAATCAAATGAAAGTCAAACACATTCAAAAAAAGTCTTTTAAATCAAATGAAAGTCAAACACATTCAAAAAAAAGCTTTTTAATTTAAATGAAAGTCAAACACATTCAAACAAAGCTATTAAAATCAAATGAAAGTGAAATGCATTCTACAAAGAAAATTGAATTAAATGAAATTCAAACACATTCAAACAAAGCTATTTGAATCAAATGACAGTATAATACATTCTACAAAGCTAATTGAATCAATTGAAAGTCAAACACATTCAAACAAAGCTATTTGAATCAAATGACGGTCAAATACATTCTACAAAGCTAATTGAATCAAATGAAAGTCAAAAACATTCAAAAAAAGTCTTTTAAATCAAATGAAAGTCAAACACATTCAAAAAAAGCTTTTTAATTTTTATGAAAGTTAAACGCATTCAAACAAAGCTATATAAATCAAATGAAAGTGAAATTCATTCTACAAAGCAAATTGAATTAAATGAAATTCAAACACATTCAAACAAAGCTATTTGAATCAAATGACGATCAAATATATTCTACAAAGCTAATTGAATCAATTGAAAGTCAAACACATTCAAACGAAGCTATTTGAATTAAATGAAAGTCAAATACATTCTACAAAGCTAATTGAATTAAATGAAAGTCAAACACATTTAAACAAATCTAATTGAATCAAATGAAAGTCAAACACATTCAAACAAATCTATTTGAATTAAATGAAAGTCAAATACATTCTACAAAGCTAATTGAATCAAATGAAAGTCAAACACATTCAAACAAAGCTATTTGAATCAAATGAAAGTCAAACACATTCAAACAAAGCTATTTGAATCAAATGAGAGTCAAATACATTCAAACAAAGCTAATTAAATCAGATAAAAGTAAAATACATTCTACAAAGCTAATTGCATCAAATGAAAGTCAAACACATTCAAACAAAGCCTTTTAAATCAACTGAGAGTCAAACACATTCAAAAAAAGCTTTTTAATTTAAATGAAAGTAAAACACATTCAAACAAAGCTATATAAATCAAATGAAAGTGAAATGCATTCTACAAAGCAAATTAAATTAAATGAAATTCAAACACATTCAAACAAAGCTATTTTAATCAAATAACGTTCAAATACATTCTACAAAGCTAATTGAATCAATTGAAAGTCAAACACATTCAAACAAAGCTAATTGAATCAAATGAAAGTCAAACACATTCAAACAAAGCTATTTTAATTAAATGAATGTCAAATACATTCTACAAAGCTAATTGAATCAAATGAAAGTCAAACACATTCAAACAAAGCTATTTGAAGAAAATGAAAGTCAAATACATTCTACAAAACAAATTGAAACAAATGAAAGTCAAACACAGTCAAACACAGTTATTTGACTCAAATGAAAGTCAAATACATTCTACAAAGCTAATTGAATCAAATGAAAGTCAAACACATTCAAACAAAGCTATTTGAATCAAATGAAAGTCAAATAAGTTCTACAAAGCTAATTGTATCAAATGAAAGTCAAACGCAATCAAATAAAGCTATTTGAGTCAAATGAAAGTCAAACACATTCAAACAAAATTGTTTAAATTAAATGAAAGTGAAATGTATTCTACAAAGCTAATTGAATCAAATGAAAGTGAAACGCATTCAAACAAAGCTATTTGAATCAAATGAGAGTCAAATACATTCTACAAAGCTAATTGAATCAAATGAAAGCCAAACACATGCAAACAAAGCTAATTAAATCAAATGAGAGTCAAATACATTCAACAAAGCTAATAAAATCAAATGAAAGTTAAACATATTCACACAAAGCTAATTGAATCAAATGAAAGTCAAGCACAGTCAAACAAAGCTATTTTAATCAAATGAAAGTCAAATACATTCTACAAAGCTAATTGAATCAAATGAAAGTAAAACACATTCAAACAAAGATATTTGAATCAAATGAAAGTCAAACACATTCAAACAAAGCTATTTGAATCAAATGAGAGTCAAATACATTAAAACAAAGCTAATTAAATCAAATAAAAGTCTAATACATTCTACAAAGCTAATTGAATCAAATGAAAGTCAAACACATTCAAACAAAGATTTCGAATCAAATGAAAGTCAAATACATTCTACAAAGCTAATTGAATCAAATGAAAGTCAAACACATTCAAATAAAGCTATTTGAATCAAATGAAAGTCAAATACATTCTACAAAGCTAATTGAATCAAATGAAAGTCAAACACATTCAAACAAAGCTATTTGTATCAAATGAGAGTAAAATAAATTCAAACAAAGCTAATTAAATAAAATAAAAGTAAAATAAATTCTACAAAGCTAATTGAATCAAATGAAAGTCAAACACATTCAAAAAAAGTCTTTTAAAACAAATGAAAGTCAAACACATTCAAAAAAAGCTTTTTAATTTAAATGAAAGTCAAACACATTCAAACAAAGCTATATAAATCAAATGAAAGTGAAATGCATTCTACAAAGAAAATTGAATTAAATGAAATTCAAACACATTCAAACAAAGCTATTTGAATAATATGACAGTAAAATACATTCTACAAAGCTAATTGAATCGATTGAAAGTCAAACACTTTCAAACAAAGCTATTTTACTCAAATGAAAGTCAAATACATTCTACAAAGCTAATTGAATTAAATGAAAGTCAAACACATTCAAACAATGCTAATTGAATCAAATGAAAGTCAAACACATTCAAACAAAGCTATTTTAATTAAATGAGAGTCAAATAAATTCAAACAAAGTTAATTAAATCAAACAAAAGTAAAATACATTCTACAAAGCTAATTTAATCAAATGAAAGTCAAACACATTCAAACAAAGCCTTTTAAATCAAATGAAAGTCAAACACATTCTTAACAAAGCTATTTGAATCAAATGAAAGTCAAATACATTCTACTAAGCTAATTGAATCAAATGAAAGTCAAAAACATTCAAATAAAGCTATTTGAATCAAATGAAAGTCAAATACATTCTACAGAGCTAATTGAATCAAATGAAAGTCAAACACATTCAAACAAAGCTATTTGAATCAAATGAGATTCAAATAAATTCAAACAAAGCTAATTAAATAAAATAAAAGTAAAATAAATTCTACAAAGCTAATTGAATCAAATGAAAGTCAAACACATTCAAAAAAAGTCTTTTAAATCAAATAAAAGTCAAACACATTCAAAAAAAGCTTTTTAATTTAAATTAAAGTCAAACACATTCAAACAAAGCTAATTGAATCAAATGAAAGTCAAACACATTCAAACAAAGATTTCGAATCAAATGAAAGTCAAATACATTCTACAAAGCTAATTGAATCAAATGAAAGTCAAACACATTCAAATAAAGCTATTTGAATCAAATGAAAGTCAAATACATTCTACAAAGCGAATTGAATCAAATGAAAGTTAAACACATTCAAACAAAGCTATTTGAATCAAATGAAAGTCAAATACATTCTACTAAGCTAATTGAATCAAATGAAATTAAAAAACATTCAAATAAAGCTATTTGAATCAAATGAAAGTCAAATACATTCTACAGAGCTAGTTGAATCAAATGAAAGTCAAGCACATTCAAACAATGCTATTTGAATCAAATGAAAGTCGAACACATTCAAACAAAGTAATTTGAATCAAATGAAAGTCAAACACATTCAAACAAAGCTATTTTAATCAAATGAGAGTCAAATACATTCAATAAAGCTATTTGAATCAAATGAAAGTCAAACACATTCAAACAAAGCTATTTGAATCAAATGACAGTCAATTAAATTCAAACAAAGCGAATTAAATAAAATAAAAGTAAAATAAATTCTACAAAGCTAATTGAATCAAATGAAAGTCAAACACATTCAAAAAAAGTCTTTTAAATCAAATGAAAGTCAAACACATTCAAAAAAAGCTTTTTAATTTAAATGAAAGTCAAACGCATTCAAACAAAGCTATATAAATCAAATGAAAGTGAAATGCACTATACAAAGCAAATTGAATTAAATGAAATTCAAACACATTCAAACAAAGCTATTTGAATCAAATGACGATCAAATACATTCTACAAAGCTAATTGAATCAATTGAAAGTCAAACACATTAAAACAAAGCTATAAGAATCAAATGAGAGTCAAATACATTAAAACAAAGCTAATTAAATCAAATAAAAGTCTAATACATTCTACAAAGCTAATTGAATTAAATTAAAGTCAAACACATTCAAACAAAGCTAATTGAATCAAATGAAAGTCAAACACATTCAAACAAAGATTTCGAATCAAATGAAAGTCAAATACATTCTACAAAGCTAATTGAATCAAATCAAAGTCAAACAAATTCAAATAAAGCTATTTGAATCATATGAAAGTCAAATACATTCTACAAAGCTAATTGAATCAAATGAAAGTCAAACACATTCAAACAAAGGTATTTGAATCAAATCAGAGTCAAATACATTCAAACAAAGCTATTTAAATAAAATAAAAGTAAAATAAATTCTACAAAGCTAATTGAATCAAATGAAAGTCAAACACATTCAAAAAAAGTCTTTTAAAACAAATGAAAGTCAAACACATTCAAAAAAGCTTTTTAATTTAAATGAAAGTCAAACACATTCAAACAAAGCTATATAAATCAAATGAAAGTGAAATGCATTCTACAAAGAAAAATGAATTAAATGAAATTCAAACACATTCAAACAAAGCTATTTGAATAATATGACAGTAAAATACATTCTACAAAGCTAATTGAATCGATTGAAAATCAAACACATTCAAACAAAGCTATTTGACTCAAATGAAAGTCAAATACATTCTACAAAGCTAATTGAATTAAATGAAAGTCAAACACATTCAAACAATGCTAATTGAATCAAATGAAAGTCAAACACATTCAAACAAAGCTATTTTAATTAAATGAGAGTCAAATAAATTCAAACAAAGCTAATTAAATCAAACAAAAGTAAAATACATTCTACAAAGCTAATTTAATCAAATGAAAGTCAAACACATTCAAACAAAGCCTTTTAAATCAAATGAAAGTCAAACACATTCTTAACAAAGCTATTTGAATCAAATGAAAGTCAAATACATTCTACTAAGCTAATTGAATCAAATGAAAGTCAAAAACATTCAAATAAAGCTATTTGAATCAAATGAAAGTCAAATACATTCTACAGAGTTAATTGAATCAAATGAAAGTCAAACACATTCAAACAAAGCTATTTGAATCAAATGAGATTCAAATAAATTCAAACAAAGCTAATTAAATAAAATAAAAGTAAAATAAATTCTACAAAGCTAATTGAATCAAATGAAAGTCAAACACATTCAAAAAAAGTCTTTTAAATCAAATAAAAGTCAAACACATTCAAAAAAAGCTTTTTAATTTAAATTAAAGTCAAACACATTCAAACAAAGCTAATTGAATCAAATGAAAGTCAAACACATTCAAACAAAGATTTCGAATCAAATGAAAGTCAAATACATTCTACAAAGCTAATTGAATCAAATGAAAGTCAAACACATTCAAATAAAGCTATTTGAATCAAATGAAAGACAAATACATTCTACAAAGCGAATTGAATCAAATGAAAGTTAAACACATTCAAACAAAGCTATTTGAATCAAATGAAAGTCAAATACATTCTACTAAGCTAATTGAATCAAATGAAAGTCAAAAACATTCAAATAAAGCTATATGAATCAAATGAAAGTCAAATACATTCTACAGAGCTAGTTGAATCAAATGAAAGTCAAGCACATTCAAACAATGCTATTTGAATCAAATGAAAGTCGAACAAATTCAAACAAAGTAATTTGAATCAAATGAAAGTCAAACACATTCAAACAAAGCTATTTTAATCAAATGAGAGTCAAATACATTCAATAAAGCTATTTGAATCAAATGAAAGTCAAACACATTCAAACAAAGCTATTTGAATCAAATGATAGTCAAATAAATTCAAACAAAGCTAATTAAATAAAATAAAAGTAAAATAAATTCTACAAAGCTAATTGAATCAAATGAAAGTCAAACACATTAAAAAAAAGTCTTTTAAATCAAATGAAAGTCAAACACATTCAAAAAAAGCTTTTTACTTTAAATGAAAGTCAAACGCATTCAAACAAAGCAATATAAATCAAATGAAAGTGAAATGCACTATACAAAGCAAATTGAATTAAATGAAATTCAAACACATTCAAACAAAGCTATTTGAATCAAATACATTCTACAAAGCTAATTGAATTAAAGGAAAGTCAAACACATTCAAACAAATCTAATTGAATCAACTGAAAGTCAAACACATTCAAACAAATCTATTTGAATTAAATGAAAGTCAAATACATTCTACAAAGCTAATTGAATCAAATGAAAGTCAAACACATTCAAACAAAGCTATTTGAATCAAATGAAAGTCAAACACATTCAAACAAAGCTATTTGAACCAAATGAGAGTCAAATACATTCAAACAAAGCTAATTAAATCAAATAAAAGTAAAATACATTCTACAAAGCTAATTGCATCAAATGAAAGTCAAACACAGTCAAACAAAGCCTTTTAAATCAACTGAGAGTCAAACACATTCAAAAAAAGCTTTTTAATTTAAATGAAAGTCAAACACATTCAAACAAAGCTATATAAATCAAATGAAAGTGAAATGCATTCTACAAAGCAAATTGAATTAAATGAAATTCAAACACATTCAAACAAAGCTATTTGAATCAAATGACGTTCAAATACATTCTACAAAGCTAATTGAATCAATTGAAAGTCAAACACATTCAAACAAAGCTAATTGAATCAAATGAAAGTCAAACACATTCAAACAAAGCTATTTTAATTAAATGAATGTCAAATACATTCTACAAAGCTAATTGAATCAAATGAAAGTCAAACACATTCAAACAAAGCTATTTGAAGAAAATGAAAGTCAAATACGTTCTACAAAGCTAATTGAATCAAATAAAAGTCAAACACATTCAAACAAAGCTAATTGAATCAAATGAAAGTCAGATACGTTCTACAAAGCTAATTGTATCATATGAAAGTCAAACGCAATCAAATCAAGCTATTTGAGTCAAATGAAAGTCAAACACATTCAAACAAAATTGTTTAAATTAAATGAAAGTGAAATGTATTCTACAAAGCTAATTGAATCAAATGAAAGTGAAACGCATTCAAACAAAGCTATTTGAATCAAATGAGGGTCAAATACTGTCTACAAAGCTAATTGAATCAAATGAAAGTCAAACACATGCAAACAAAGCTAATTGAATCAAATGAGAGTCAAATACATTCAACAAAGCTAATAGAATCAAATGAAAGTCAAACATATTCACACAAAGCTAATTGAATCAAATGAAAGTCAAGCACAGTCAAACAAAGCTATTTTAATCAAATGAAAGTCAAATACATTCTACAAAGCTAATTGAATCAAATGAAAGTAAAACACATTCAAACAAAGCTATTTGAATCAAATGAAAGTCAAACACATTCAAACAAAGCTATTTGAATCAAATGAGAGTCAAATACATTAAAACAAAGCTAATTAAATCAAATAAAAGTCTAATACATTCTACAAAGCTAATTGAATCAAATGAAAGTCAAACACATTCAAACAAAGATTTCGAATCAAATGAAAGTCAAATACATTCTACAAAGCTAATTGAATCAAATGAAAGTCAAACACATTCAAATAAAGCTATTTGAATCAAATGAAAGTCAAATACATTCTACAAAGCTAATTGAATCAAATGAAAGTCAAACACATTCAAACAAAGCTATTTGAATCAAATGAGAGTAAAATAAATTCAAACAAAGCTAATTAAATAAAATAAAAGTAAAATAAATTCTACCAAGCTAATTGAATCAAATGAAAGTCAAACACATTCAAAAAAAGTCTTTTAAAATAAATGAAAGTCAAACACATTCAAAAAAAGCTTTTTAATTTAAATGAAAGTCAAACACATTCAAACAAAGCTATTTGAATCAAATGAAATCAAATACATTCTACAAAGCAAATTGAATCAAATGAAAGTCAAACACATTCAAACAATGCTATTTGAATCAAGTGAAAGTCGAACACATTCAAACAAAGGAATTTGAATCAAATGAAAGTCAAACACATTCAAACAAAGCTATTTGAATCAAATGAAAGTCAAATACATTCTACAAAGCTAATTGAATGAAATGAAAGTCAAACACATTCAAACAAAGCTATTTGAATCAAATGAAAGTCAAATACATTCTACAAAGCTAGTTGAATCAAATGAAAGTCAAGCACATTCAAACAATGCTATTTGAATCAAATGAGAGTCAAATAAATTCAAACAAAGCTAATTAAATAAAATAAAAGTAAAATAAATTCTACAAAGCTAATTGAATCGAATGAAAGTCAAACACATTCAAAAAAAGCTTTTTAATTTAAATGAAAGTCAAACGCATTCAAACAAAGCTATATAAATCAAATGAAAGTGAAATGCACTATACAAAGCAAATTGAATTAAATGAAATTCAAACACATTCAAACAAAGCTATTTGAATCAAATGACGATCAAATACATTCTACAAAGCTAATTGAATCAATTGAAAGTCAAACACATTAAAACAAAGCTATTTGAATCAAATGAGAGTCAAATACATTAAAACAAAGCTAATTAAATCAAATAAAATTCTAATACATTCTACAAAGCTAATTGAATTAAATTAAAGTCAAACACATTCAAACAAAGCTAATTGAATCAAATGAAAGTCAAACACATTCAAACAAAGATTTCGAATCAAATGAAAGTCAAATACATTTTACAAAGCTAATTGAATCAAATGAAAGTCAAACACATTTAAATAAGCTATTAGAATCAAATGAAAGTCAAATACATTCTACAAAGCTAATTGAATCAAATGAAAGTTAAACACATTCAAACAAAGCTATTTGAATCAAATGAGAGTCAAATAAATTCAAACAAAGCTAATTAAATAAAATAAAAGTAAAATAAATTCTACAAAGCTAATTGAATCGAATGAAAGTCAAACACATTCAAAAAAAGTCTTTTAAATCAAATGAAAGTCAAACATATTCAAAAAAAGCTTTTTAATTTAAATGAAAGTCAAACACATTCAAACAAAGCTATATAAATCAAATGAAAGTGAAATGCATTCTACAAATAAAATTGAATTAAATGAAATTCAAACACATTCAAACAAAGCTATTTGAATCAAATGACAGTAAAATACATTCTACAAAGCTAATTGAATCAATTGAAAGTCAAACACATTCAAACAAAGCTATTTGAATTAAATGAAAGTCAAATACATTCTACAAAGCTAATTAAATCAAATGAAAGTCAAACACATTCAAACAAAGCTATTTTAATTAAATGAAAGTCAAATACATTTTACAAAGCTAATTGAATCAAATGAAAGTCAAACACATTCAAACAAAGCTATTTGAATCAAATGAAAGTCAAACAAATTCAAATAAAGCTATTTGAATCAAATGAAAGTCAAATACTTTCTACAAAGCTAATTGAATCAAATGGAAGTCAAACACATTCAACCAAAGCTATTTGAATCAAATGAGAGTCAAATAAATTCAAACAAAGCTAATTAAATAAAATAAAAGTAAAATAAATTCTACAAAGCTAATTGAATCAAATGAAAGTCAAACACATTCAAAAAAAGTCTTTTAAATCAAATGAAAGTCAAACACATTCAAAAAAAGCTTTTTAATTTTTATAAAAATCAAACGCATTCAAACAAAGCTATATAAATCAAATGAAAGTGAAATTCATTCTACAAAGCAAATTGAATTAAATGAAATTCAAACACATTCAAACAAAGCTATTTGAATCAAATGACGATCAAATACATTCTACAAAGCTAATTGAATCAAATGAAAGTAAAACACATTCAAACAAAGCTATTTGAATCAAATGAAAGTCAAACACATTCAAACAAAGCTATTTGAATCAAATGAGAGTCAAATACATTAAAACAAAGCTAATTAAATCAAATAAAAGTCTAATACATTCTACAAAGCTAATTGAATCAAATGAAAGTCAAACACATTCAACAAAGATTTCGAATCAAATGAAAGTCAAATACATTCTACAAAGCTAATTGAATCAAATGAAAGTCAAACACATTCAAATAAAGCTATTTGAATCAAATGAAAGTCAAATACATTCTACAAAGCTAATTGAATCAAATGAAAGTCAAACACATTCAAACAAAGCTATTTGAATCAAATGAGAGTAAAATAAATTCAAACAAAGCTAATTAAATAAAATAAAAGTAAAATAAATTCTACAAAGCTAATTGAATAAAATGAAAGTCAAACACATTCAAAAAAAGTCTTTTAAAACAAATGAAAGTCAAACACATTCAAAAAAAGCTTTTTAATTTAAATGAAAGTCAAACACATTCAAACAAAGCTATATAAATCAAATGAAAGTGAAATGCATTCTACAAAGAAAATTGAATTAAATGAAATTCAAACACATTCAAACAAAGCTATTTGAATAATATGACAGTAAAATACATTCTACAAAGCTAATTGAATCGATTGAAAGTCAAACACATTCAAACAAAGCTATTTGACTCAAATGAAAGTCAAATACATTCTACAAAGCTAATTGAATTAAATGAAAGTCAAACACATTCAAACAATGCTAATTGAATCAAATGAAAGTCAAACACATTCAAACAAAGCTATTTTAATTAAATGAGAGTCAAATAAATTCAAACAAAGCTAATTAAATCAAACAAAAGTAAAATACATTCTACAAAGCTAATTTTATCAAATGAAAGTCAAACACATTCAAACAAAGCCTTTTAAATCAAATGAAAGTCAAACACATTCTTAACAAAGCTATTTGAATCAAATGAAAGTCAAATACATTCTACTAAGCTAATTTAATCAAATGAAAGTCAAAAACATTCAAATAAAGCTATTTGAATCAAATAAAAGTCAAATACATTCTACAGTGCTAATTGAATCAAATGAAAGTCAAACACATTCAAACAAAGCTATTTGAATCAAATGAGATTCAAATAAATTCAAACAAAGCTAATTAAATAAAATAAAAGTAAAATAAATTCTACAAAGCTAATTGAATCAAATGAAAGTCAAACACATTCAAAAAAAGTCTTTTAAATCAAATAAAAGTCAAACACATTCAAAAAAAGCTTTTTAATTTAAATTAAAGTCAAACACATTCAAACAAAGCTAATTGAATCAAATGAAAGTCAAACACATTCAAACAAAGATTTCGAATCAAATGAAAGTCAAATACATTCTACAAAGCTAATTGAATCAAATGAAAGTCAAACACATTCAAATAAAGCTATTTGAATCAAATGAAAGTCAAATACATTCTACAAAGCGAATTGAATCAAATGAAAGTTAAACACATTCAAACAAAGCTATTTGAATCAAATGAAAGTCAAATACATTCTACTAAGCTAATTGAATCAAATGAAAGTCAAAAACATTCAAATAAAGCTATTTGAATCAAATGAAAGTCAAATACATTCTACAGAGCTAATTGAATCAAATGAAAGTCAAACACATTGAAACAAAGCTATTTGAATCAAATGAGATTCAAATAAATTCAAACAAAGCTAATTAAATAAAATAAAAGTAAAATAATTTCTACAAAGCTAATTGAATCAAATGAAAGTCAAACACATTCAAAAAAAATCTTTTAAATCAAATAAAAGTCAAACACATTCAAAAAAAGCTTTTTAATTTAAATTAAAGTCAAACACATTCAAACAAAGCTAATTGAATCAAATGAAAGTCAAACACATTCAAACAAAGATTTCGAATCAAATGAAAGTCAAATACATTCTACAAAGCTAATTGAATCAAATGAAAGTCAAACACATTCAAATAAAGCTATTTGAATCAAATGAAAGTCAAATACATTCTACAAAGCGAATTGAATCAAATGAAAGTTAAACACATTCAAACAAAGCCATTTGAATCAAATGAGAGTCAAATAAATCCAAACAAAGCTAATTAAATAAAATAAAAGTAAAATAAATTCTACAAAGCCAATTGAATCAAATGAAAGTCAAACACATTCAAAAAAAGTCTTTTAAATCAAATGAAAGTCAAACACATTCAAAAAAAGCTTTTTAATTTAAATGAAAGTCAAACGCATTCAAACAAAGCTATATAAATCAAATGAAAGTGAAATGCACTAAACAAAGCAAATTGAATTAAATGAAATTCAAACACATTCAAACAAAGCTATTTGAATCAAATGACGATCAAATACATTCTACAAAGCTAATTGAATCAATTGAAAGTCAAACACATTAAAACAAAGCTATTTGAATCAAATGAGAGTTAAATACATTAAAACAAAGCTAATTAAATCAAATAAAAGTCTAATACATTCTACAAAGCTAATTGAATCAAATGAAAGTCAAACACATTCAAACAAAGCTAATTGAATCAAATGGAAGTCAAATACATTCAAACAAAGCTATTTGAATCAAATGAGAGTCAAATACATTCTACTAAGCTAATTGAATCAAATGAAAGTCAAAAACATTCAAATAAAGCTATTTGAATCAAATGAAAGTCAAATACATTCTACAGAGCTAATTGAATCAAATGAAAGTCAAACACATTCAAACAAAGCTATTTGAATCAAATGAGATTCAAATAAATTCAAACAAAGCTAATTAAATAAAATAAAAGTAAAATAAATTCTACAAAGCTTATTGAATCAAATGAAAGTCAGACACATTCAAAAAAAGTCTTTTAAATAAAATAAAAGTCAAACACATTCAAAAAAAGCTTTTTAATTTAAATTAAATTCAAACACATTCAAACAAAGCTAATTGAATCAAATGAAAGTCAAACATATTCAAACAAAGATTTCGAATCAAATGAAAGTCAAATACATTCTACAAAGCTAATTGAATCAAATGAAAGTCAAACACATTCAAATAAAGCTATTTGAATCAAATGAAAGTCAAATACATTCTACAAAGCGAATTGAATCAAATGAAAGTTAAACACATTCTAACAAAGCCATTTGAATCAAATGAGAGTCAAATAAATCCAAACAAAGCTAATTAAATAAAATAAAAGTAAAATAAATTCTACAAAGCTAATTGAATCAAATGAAAGTCAAACACATTTAAAAAAAGTCTTTGAAATCAAATGAAAGTCAAACACATTCAAAAAAAGCTTTTTAATTTAAATGAAACTCAAACGCATTCAAACAAAGCTATATAAATCAAATGAAAGTGAAATGCACTATACAAAGCAAATTGAATTAAATGAAATTCAAACACATTCAAACAAAGCTATTTGAATCAAATGACGATCAAATACATTCTACAAAGCTAATTGAATCAATTGAAAGTCAAACACATTAAAACAAAGCTATTTGAATCAAATGAGAGTCAAATACATTAAAACAAAGCTAATTAAATCAAATAAAAGTCTAATACATTCTACAAAGCTAATTGAATCAAATCAAAGTCAAACACATTCAAACAAAGCTAATTGAATCAAATGAAAGTCAAACACATTCAAACAAAGATTTCGAATCAAATGAAAGTCAAATACATTCTACAAAGCTAATTGAATCAAATGAAAGTCAAACAAATTCAAATAAAGCTATTTGAATCAAATGAAAGTCAAATACATTCAAACAAAGCTAATTGAATCAAATGAAAGTCAAACACATTCAAACAAAGCTATTTGAATCAAATGAGAGTCAAATAAATTCAAACAAAGCTAATTAAATAAAATAAAAGTAAAATAAATTCTACAAAGCTAATTGAATCGAATGAAAGTCAAACACATTCAAAAAAAGTCTTTTAAATCAAATGAAAGTCAAACACATTCAAAAAAAGCTTTTTAATTTAAATGAAAGTCAAATACATTCAAACAAAGCTATTTTAATCAAATGAAAGTCAAATACATTCTACAAAGCTAATTTAATCAAATGAAAGTCAAACACATTCAAACAAAGCTATTTAAATCAAATAAATGTCAAATACATTCTATAAAGCTATTTGAATCAAATGAAAGTCAAACACATTCAAACAAAGCTATTTGAATCAAATGAAAGTCAAATACATTCTACAAAGCTAATTAAATCAAATGAAAGTCAAACACATTCAAACAAAGCTATTTGAATCAAATGAAAGTCAAATACATTCTACAAAGCTAATTAAATCAAATGAAAGTCAAACACATTCAAACAAAGCTATTTTAATTAAATGAAAGTCAAATACATTTTACAAAGCTAATTGAATCAAATGAAAGTCAAACACATTCAAACAAAGCTATTTGAATCAAATGAAAGTCAAACAAATTCAAATAAAGCTATTTGAATCAAATGAAAGTCAAATACTTTCTACAAAGCTAATTGAATCAAATGGAAGTCAAACACATTCAAACAAAGCTATTTGAATCAAATGAGAGTCAAATAAATTCAAACAAAGCTAATTAAATAAAATAAAAGTAAAATAAATTCTACAAAGCTAATTGAATCAAATGAAAGTCAAACACATTCAAAAAAGTCTTTTAAATCAAATGAAAGTCAAACACATTCAAAAAAAGCTTTTAATTTTTATGAAAGTCAAACGCATTCAAACAAAGCTATATAAATCAAATGAAAGTGAAATTCATTCTACAAAGCAAATTGAATTAAATGAAATTCAAACACATTCAAACAAAGCTATTTGAATCAAATGACGATCAAATACATTCTACAAAGCTAATTGAATCAATTGAAAGTCAAACACATTCAAACGAAGCTATTTGAATTAAATGAAAGTCAAACACATTCTACAAAGCTAATTGAATTAAATGAAAGTCAAACACATTCAAACAAATCTAATTGAGTCAAATGAAAGTCAAACACATTCAAACAAATCTATTTGAATTAAATGAAAGTCAAATACATTCTACAAAGCTAATTGAATCAAATGAAAGTCAAACACATTCAAACAAAGCTATTTGAATCAAATGAAAGTCAAACACATTCAAACAAAGCTATTTGAATCAAATGAGAGTCAAATACATTCAAACAAAGCTAATTAAATCAAATAAAAGTAAAATACATTCTACAAAGCTAATTGCATCAAATGAAAGTCAAACACATTCAAACAAAGCCTTTTAAATCAACTGAAAGTCAAACACATTCAAAAAAAGCTTTTTAATTTAAATGAAAGTCAAACACATTCAAACAAAGCTATATAAATCAAATGAAAGTGAAATGCATTCTACAAAGCAAATTGAATTAAATGAAATTCAAACACATTCAAACAAAGCTATTTGAATCAAATGACGTTCAAATACATTCTACAAAGCTAATTGAATCAATTGAAAGTCAAACACATTAAAACAAAGCTATTAGAATCAAATGAGAGTCAAATACATTAAAACAAAGCTAATTAAATCAAATAAAAGTCTAATACATTCTACAAAGCTAATTGAATTAAATTAAAGTCAAACACATTCAAACAAAGCTAATTGAATCAAATGAAAGTCAAACACATTCAAACAAAGATTTCGAATCAAATGAAAGTCAAATACATTCTACAAAGCTAATTGAATCAAATGAAAGTCAAACACATGCAAACAAAGCTAATTGAATCAAATGAGAGTCAAATACATTCAACAAAGCTAATAGAATCAAATGAAAGTCAAACCTATTCACACAAAGCTAATTGAATCAAATGAAAGTCAAGCACAGTCAAACAAAGCTATTTTAATCAAATGAAAGTCAAATACATTCTACAAAGCTAATTGAATCAAATGAAAGTAAAACACATTCAAACAAAGCTATTTGAATCAAATGAAAGTCAAACACATTCAAACAAAGCTATTTGAATCAAATGAGAGTCAAATACATTAAAACAAAGCTAATTAAATCAAATAAAAGTCTAATACATTCTACAAAGCTAATTGAATCAAATGAAAGTCAAACACATTCAAACAAAGATTTCGAATCAAATAAAAGTCAAATACATTCTACAAAGCTAATTGAATCAAATGAAAGTCAAACACATTCAAATAAAGCTATTTGAATCAAATGAAAGTCAAATACATTCTACAAAGCTAATTGAATCAAATGAAAGTTAAACACATTCAAACAAAGCTATTTGAATCAAATGAGAGTAAAATAAATTCAAACAAAGCTAATTAAATAAAATAAAAGTAAAATAAATTCTACAAAGCTAATTGAATAAAATGAAAGTCAAAAACATTCAAAAAAAGTCTTTTAAATCAAATGAAAGTCAAACACATTCAAAAAAAGCTTTTTAATTTAAATGAAAGTCAAACACATTCAAACAAAGCTATATAAATCAAATGAAAGTGAAATGCATTCTACAAAGAAAATTGAATTAAATGAAATTCAAACACATTCAAACAAAGCTATTTGAATAATATGACAGTAAAATACATTCTACAAAGCTAATTGAATCGATTGAAAGTCAAACACATTCAAACAAAGCTATTTGACTCAAATGAAAGTCAAATACATTCTACAAAGCTAATTGAATTAAATGAAAGTCAAACACATTCAAACAAAGCTAATTGAATCAAATGAAAGTCAAACACATTCAAACAAAGCTATTTTAATTAAATGAGAGTCAAATAAATTCAAACAAAGCTAATTAAATCAAACAAAAGTAAAATACATTCTACAAAGCTAATTTAATCAAATGAAAGTCAAACACATTCAAACAAAGCCTTTTAAATCAAATGAAAGTCAAACACATTCAAAACAAAGCTATTTGAATCAAATGAAAGTCAAACACATTCAAACAAAGCTATTTGAATCAAATGAAAGTCAAATACATTCTACTAAGCTAATTGAATAATATGAAAGTCAAAAACATTCAAATAAAGCTATTTGAATCAAATGAAAGTCAAATACATTCTACAGAGCTAATTGAATCAAATGGAAGTCAAACACATTCAAACAAAGCTATTTGAATCAAATGAGAGTCAAATAAATTCAAACAAAGCTAATTAAATAAAATAAAAGAAAAATAAATTCTACAAAGCTAATTGAATCAAATGAAAGTCAAACACATTCAAAAAAAGTCTTTTAAATCAAATGAAAGTCAAACACATTCAAAAAAAAGCTTTTTAATTTTTATGAAAGTCAAACACATTCAAACAAAGCTATATAAATCAAATGAAAGTGAAATGCATTCTACAAAGCAAATTGAATTAAATGAAATTCAAACACATTCAAACAAAGCTATTTGAATCAAATGACGATCAAATACATTCTACAAAGCTAATTGAATCAATTGAAAGTCAAACACATTCAAACGAAGCTATTTGAATTAAATGAAAGTCAAATACATTCTACAAATCTAATTGAATTAAATGAAAGTCAAACACATTCAAACAAATCTAATTGAATCAAATGAAAGTTAAACACATTCAAACAAATCTATTTGAATTAAATGAAAGTCAAATACATTCTACAAAGCTAATTGAATCAAATGAAAGTCAAACACATTCAAACAAAGCTATTTGAATCAAATGAAAGTCAAACACATTCAAACAAAGCTATTTGAATCAAATGAGAGTCAAATACATTCAAACAAAGCTAATTAAATCAAATAAAAGTAAAATACATTCTACAAAGCTAATTGCATCAAATGAAAGTCAAACACATTCAAACAAAGCCTTTTAAATCAACTGAAAGTCAAACACATTCAAAAAAAGCTTTTTAATTTAAATGAAAGTCAAACACATTCAAACAAAGCTATATAAATCAAATGAAAGTGAAATGCATTCTACAAAGCAAATTGAATTAAATGAAATTCAAACACATTCAAACAAAGCTATTTGAATCAAATGACGTTCAAGTACATTCTACAAAGCTAATTGAATCAATTGAAAGTCAAACACATTCAAACAAAGCTAATTGAATCAAATGAAAGTCAAACACATTCAAACAAAGCTATTTTAATTAAATGAATGTCAAATACATTCTACAAAGCTAATTGAATCAAATGAAAGTCAAACACATTCAAACAAAGCTATTTGAAGAAAATGAAAGTCAAATACATTCTACAAAACAAATTGAAACAAATGAAAGTCAAACACAGTCAAACAAAGTTATTTGACTCAAATGAAAGTCAAATACAATCTACAAAGCTAATTGAATCAAATGAAAGTCAAACACATTCAAACAAAGCTATTTGAATCAAATGATAGTCAAATACGTTCTACAAAGCTAATTGTATCAAATGAAAGTCAAACGCAATCAAATAAAGCTATTTGAGTCAAATGAAAGTCAAACACATTCAAACAAAGTTGTTTAAATTAAATGAAAGTGAAATGTATTCTACAAAGCTAATTGAATCAAATGAAAGTGAAACGCATTCAAACAAAGCTATTTGAATCAAATGAGAGTCAAATACATTCTACAAAGCTAATTGAATCAAATGAAAGTCAAACACATGCAAACAAAGCAAATTGAATCAAATGAGAGTCAAATACATTCAACAAAGCTAATAGAATCAAATGAAAGTCAAACATATTCACACAAAGCTAATTGAATCAAATGAAAGTCAAGCACAGTCAAACAAAGCTATTTAAATCAAATGAAAGTTAAATACATTCTACAAAGCTAATTGAATCAAATGAAAGTAAAACACATTCAAACAAAGCTATTTGAATCAAATGAAAGTCAAACACATTCAAACAAAGCTATTTGAATCAAATGAGAGTCAAATACATTAAAACAAAGCTAATTAAATCATATAAAAGTCTAATACATTCTACAAAGCTAATTGAATTAAATTAAACTCAAACACATTCAAACAAAGCTAATTTAATCAAATGAAAGTCAAACACATTCAAACAAAGATTTCGAATCAAATGAAAGTCAAATACATTCTACAAAGCTAATTGAATCAAATGAAAGTCAAACACATTCAAATAAAGCTATTTGAATCAAATGAAAGTCAAATACATTCTACAAAGCTAATTGAATCAAATGAAAGTTAAACACATTCAAACAAAGCTATTTGAATCAAATGAGAGTAAAATAAATTCAAACAAAGCTAATTAAATAAAATAAAAGTAAAATAAATTCTACAAAGCTAATTGAATCAAATGAAAGTCAAACACATTCAAAAAAAGTCTTTTAAATCAAATGAAAGTCAAACACATTCAAAAAAAGCTTTTTAATTTAAATGAAAGTCAAACACATTCAAACAAAGCTATATAAATCAAATGAAAGTGAAATGCATTCTACAAAGAAAATTGAATTAAATGAAATTCAAACACATTCAAACAAAGCTATTTGAATAATATGACAGTAAAATACATTCTACAAAGCTAATTGAATCGATTGAAAGTCAAACACATTCAAACAAAGCTATTTGACTCAAATGAAAGTCAAATACATTCTACAAAGCTAATTGAATTAAATGAAAGTCAAACACATTCAAACAAAGCTAATTGAATCAAATGAAAGTCAAACCCCCACATTCAAACAAAGCTATTTTAATTAAATGAGAGTCAAATAAATTCAAACAAAGCTAATTAAATCAAACAAAAGTAAAATACATTCTACAAAGCTAATTGAATCAAATGAAAGTCAAACACATTCAAACAAAGCCTTTTAAATCAAATGAAAGTCAAACACATTCAAAACAAAGCTATTTGAATCAAATGAAAGTTAAACACATTCAAACAAAGCTATTTGAATCAAATGAAAGTCAAATACATTCTACTAAGCTAATTGAATCAAATGAAAGTCAAAAACATTCAAATAAAGCTATTTGAATCAAATGAAAGTCAAATACATTCTACAGAGCTAATTGAATCAAATGAAAGTCAAACACATTCAAACAAAGCTATTTGAATCAAATGAGATTCAAATAAATTCAAACAAAGCTAATTAAATAAAATAAAAGTAAAATAAATTCTACAAAGCTAATTGAATCAAATGAAAGTCAAACACATTCAAAAAAAGTCTTTTAAATCAAATAAAAGTCAAACACATTCAAAAAAAGCTTTTCAATTTAAATGAAAGTCAAACACATTCAAACAAAGCTATATAAATCAAATGAAAGTGAAATGCATTCTACAAAGCAAATTGAATTAAATGAAATTCAAACACATTCAAACAAAGCTATTTGAATCAAATGACGGTCAAATACATTCTACAAAGCTAATTGAATCAATTGAAAGTCAAACACAATCAAACAAAGCTATTTGAATCAAATGAAAGTCAAATACATTCTACAAAGCTAATTAAATCAAATGAAAGTCGAACACATTCAAACAAAGCTAATTGAATCAAATGACAGTCAAACACATTCAAACAAAGCTATTTTAATTAAATGAAAGTCAAATACATTCTACAAAGCTAATTGAATCAAATGAAAGTCAAACACATTCAAACAAAGCTATTTGAATCAAATGAAAGTCAAACACATTCAAACAAAGATTTCGAATCAAAATGAAAGTCAAATACATTCTACAAAGCTAATTGAATCAAATGAAAGTCAAACAAATTCAAATAAAGCTATTTGAATCAAATGAAAGTTAAATACATTCTACAAAGCTAATTGAATCAAATGAAAGTCAAACACATTCAAACAGAGCTATTTGAATCAAATGAGAGTCAAATAAATTCAAAACAAAGCTAATTAAATAAAATAAAAGTAAAATAAATTCTACAAAGCTAATTGAATCAAATGAAAGTCAAACACATTCAAAAAAAGTCTTTTAAATCAAATGAAAGTCAAACACATTCAAAAAAAAGCTTTTTAATTTAAATGAAAGTCAAACGCATTCAAACAAAGCTATATAAATCAAATGAAAGTGAAATGCATTGTACAAAGCAAATTGAATTAAATGAAATTCAAACACATTCAAACAAAGCTATTTGAATCAAATGACGATCAAATACATTCTACAAAGCTAATTGAATCAATTGAAAGTCAAACACATTCAAACAAAGCTATTTGAATATAATGAAAGTCAAATACATTCTACAAAGCTAATTGAATCAAATGAAAGTCAAACACATTCAAACAAATCTAACTGAATCAAATGAAAGTCAAATACATTCTACAAAGCTAATTGAATCAAATGAAAGTGAAACACATTCAAACAAAGCTATTTGAATCAAATGAAAGTCAAATACATTCAAACAAAGCTATTTGAATCAAATGAAAGTTAAACACATTCAAACAAAGCTATTTGAATCAAATGAGAGTCAAATACATTCAAACAAAGCTAATTAAATCAAATAAAAGTAAAATACATTCTACAAAGCTAATTGCATCAAATGAAAGTCAAACACATTCAAACAAAGCCTTTTAAATCAACTGAAAGTCAAACACATTCAAAAAAAGCTTTTTAATTTAAATGAAAGTCAAACACATTCAAACAAAGCTATATAAATCAAATGAAAGTGAAATGCATTCTACAAAGCAAATTGAATTAAATGAAATTCAAACACATTCAAACAAAGCTATTTGAATCAAATGACGGTCAAATACATTCTACAAAGCTAATTGAATCAATTGAAAGTCAAACACATTCAAACAAAGCTATTTGAATTAAATGAAAGTCAAATACATTCTACAAAGCTATTTGAATCAAATGAAAGTCAAACACATTCAAACAAAGCTAATTGAATCAAATGAAAGTCAAACACATTCAAACAAATCTATTTGAATTAAATGAAAGTCAAATACATTCTACAAAGCTAATTGAATCAAATGAAAGTCAAACACATTCAAACAAAGCTATTTGAATCAAATGAAAGTCAAATACGTTCTACAAAGCTAATTGTATCAAATGAAAGTCAAACGCAATCAAATAAAGCTATTTGAGTCAAATGAAAGTCTAACACATTCAAACAAAGTTGTTTAAATTAAATGAAAGTGAAATGTATTCTACAAAGCTAATTGAATCAAATGAAAGTGAAACGCATTCAAACAAAGCTATTTGAATCAAATGAGAGTCAAATACATTCTTCAAAGCTAATTGAATCAAATGAAAGTCAAACACATGCAAACAAAGCTAATTGAATCAAATGAGAGTCAAATACATTCAACAAAGCTAATTGAATCAAATGAAAGTCAAACACATTCAAACAAAGCTAATTGAATCAAATGAAAGTCAAGCACAGTCAAACAAAGCTATTTTAATCAAATGAAAGTCAAACACATTCAAACAAAGCTAATTGAATCAAATGAAAGTGAAATGCATTCTACAAATAAAATTGAATTAAATGAAATTCAAACACATTCACACAAAGCTATTTGAATCAAATGACAGTAAAATACATTCTACAAAGCTAATTGAATCAATTGAAAGTCAAACACATTCAAACAAAGCTATTTGAATTAAATGAAAGTCAAATACATTCTACAAAGCTAATTAATCAAATGAAAGTCATCTAATATCAAATGAAAGTCAAACACATTCAAACAAAGCTATTTTAATTAAATGAAAGTCAAATACATTTTACAAAGCTAATTGAATCAAATGAAAGTCAAACACATTCAAACAAAGCTATTTGAATCAAATGAAAGTCAAACAAATTCAATAAAGCTATTTGAATCAAATGAAAGTCAAATACTTTCTACAAAGCTAATTGAATCAAATGGAAGTCAAACACATTCAAACAAAGCTATTTGAATCAAATGAGAAGTCAAAAAATAACCATTCAAACAAAGCTAATTAAAATAGTCACAAGCTAATTGAAATCAAAATGAAAGTCAAAACACATTCAAAAAAAGCTTAATAATGTCAACAATGTTTTTTATTTTTAGAAAGTCAAACGCATTCAAACAAAGCTATATAAATCAAATGAAAGTGAAATGCATTCTAAACAAAGCAATTGAATTAAATGAAATTCAAACACATTCAAACAAAGCTATTTTGAATTCAAATGAAAGTCAAACACATTCAAACAAAGCTAATTGAATCAAATGAAAGTCAAATACATTCTACAAAGCTAAATTGAATTAAATGAAAGTCAAACACATTCAAACAAAGCTAATTGAATCAAATGAAAGTCAAACACATTCTACAAATCTAATTGAATCAAATGAAAGTCAAACACATTCAAACAAAGAATATTGAAATTCAAACAAAGCTATTTGAAGAAAATGAAAGTCAAATACATTCTACAAAGCAAATTGAATCAGTCAAACACAGTCAAACAAAGTTATTTGATCAAATGAAAGTCAAATACATTCTACAAAGCTAATTGAATCAAATGAAAGTCAAACACATTCAAACAAAGCAAATGAAAGTCAACACATTCAAACAAAGATTTTGAATCAAATGAAAGTCAAATACATTCACAAAGCTACAAATGAAAAAGCCAAAAGTGCTAAAATCAAATGAAAGTCAAACACATTCAAACAAAGCTATTTGAATCAAATCAAATAAATTCAAACAAAGCTAATTAAATCAAATGTAAAAATACATTCTACAAAGCTAATTGAATCAAATGAAAGTCAAACACATTCAAACAAAGCCTTTAAATCAAATGAAAGTCAAACACATTCAAAAAGCTTTTTAATTTAAATGAAAGTCAAACACATTCAAACAAAGCTATATAAATCAAATGAAAGTGAAATGCATTCTAACAAAGCAAATTGAATTAAATGAAATTCAAACACATTCAAACAAAGCTATTGAATCAAATGACAGTCAACATTCTACAAAGCTAATTGAATCAATTGAAAGTCAAACACAATCAAACAAAGCTATTTGAATCAAATGAAAGTCAAATACATTCTACAAAGCTAATTAAATCAAAGAAAGTCGAACACATTCAAACAAAGCTAATTGAATCAAATGACAGTCAAACACATTCAAACAATGCTATTTTAATTAAATGAAAGTCAAATACATTCTACAAAGCTAATTGAATCAAATGAAAGTCAAACACATTCAAACAAAGCTATTTGAAGAAAATGAAAGTCAAATACATTCTACAAAGCAAATTGAATCAAATGAAAGTCAAACACATCAAACAAAGTTATTTGAATCAAATGAAAGTCAAATACATTCTACAAAGCTAATTGAATCAAATGAAAGTCAAACACATTCAAACACAAACAAATGCTAAATCAAATGAAAGTAAAAATACATTCTACAAAGCTAATTGAATCAAAAAGTCAAAACACATTCAAACAAAAAGAATCAAATGAAAGTCAAACACATTCAAACAAAGCTATTAAATCAAATGAAAGTGAAATGCATTCTACAAAGCTAATTGAATCAAATGAAAGTCAAACACATCAAACAAAGCTATTTAATCAAATGAAAGTCAAATACATTCTACAAGCTAATTGAATCAAATGAAAGTCAAACACATTCAAACAAAGCTATTTGAATCAAATCAAAATTCAAACAAAGCTATTTGAATCAAATGAAAGTCAAATTCAAACAAAGAAATCAAATGAAAGTCAAATACATTCTACAAAGCTAATTGAATCAAATAAAGGCTAAATCAAATGAAGTCAAATACATTCTACAAAGCTAATTGAATCAAATGAAAGTCAAACACATTCAAACAAAGCTATTTGAATAAAATGAAAGTCAAATACATTCTAAAAGCAAATTGCAAATCAAACAAATTTAATCAAATGAAAGTCAAATACATTCTACAAAGCTAATTGAATCAAATGAAAGTCAAACACATTCAAACAAAGCTATTTGAATCAAATCAAATAAATTCAAACAAAGCTAATTAAATCAAATAAAAGTAAATACATTCTACAAAGCTAATTGAATCAAATGAAAGTCAAACACATTCAAACAAAGCAAATCAAATGAAAGTCAAACACATTCAAAAAAAGTTTTTTAATTTAAATGAAAGTCAAACACATTCAAACAAAGCTATATAAATCAAATGAAAGTGAAATGCATTCTACAAAGCAAAATTGAATCTAAATGAAATTCAAACACATTCAAACAAAGCTATTTGAATCAAATGACAGTCAAACACATTCTACAAAGCTAATTGAATCAATTGAAAGTCAAACACATTCAAACAAAGCTATTTGAATCAAATGAAAGTCAAATACATTCTACAAAGCTAATTGAATCAAATGAAAGTCAAACACATTCAAACAAAGCTAATTGAACAAATGAAAGTCAAACACATTCAAACAAAGCTATTTTAATTAAATGAATGTCAAATACATTCTATAAAGCTAATTGAATCAAATGAAAGTCAAACACATTCAAACAAAGCTATTTGAATAAAATGAAAGTCAAATACATTCTACAAAGCAAATTGAAACAAATGAAAGTCAAACACATCAAACAAAGTTATTTAATCAAATGAAAGTCAAATACATTCTACAAAGCTAATTGAATCAAATGAAAGTCAAACACATTCAAACAAAGCTATTTGAATCAAATGAAAGTCAAACACATTCAAACAAAGAATTTGAATCAAATGAAAGTCAAATACATTCTACAAAGCTAATTGAATCAAATGAAAGTCAAACACATTCAAACAAAGAAATCAAATGAAAGTCAAACACATTCAAAAAAGCAAAATGAAAGTCAAACACACAAAACAAAGCTATATAAAGAAATTCAAACACATTCAACAAAGCTATTTGAATCAAATGACAGTCAAATTCTACAAAGCTAATTGAATCAATTGAAAGTCAAACACATTCAAACAAAGCTATTTGAATCAAATGAAAGTCAAATACATTCTACAAAGCTAATTGAATCAAATGAAAGTCAAACACATTCAAACAAAGCTAATTGAACCAAATGAAAGTCAAACACATTCAAACAAAGAATGTCAAATACATTCTACAAAGCTAATTGAATCAAATGAAAGTCAAACACATTCAAACAAAGCTCAAATACATTCTACAATTGAATCAAATGAAAGTCAAATAAACAAACAAATGAAAGTCAAATACATTCTACAAAGCTAATTGAATCAAATGAAAGTCAAACACATTCAAACAAAGCTTTAAATCAAATGAAAGTCAAACACATTCAAAAAAAGTTTTTTAATTTAAATGAAAGTCAAACACATTCAAACAAAGCTATATAAATCAAATGAAAGTGAAATGCATTCTACAAAGCAAATTGAATTAAATGAAATTCAAACACATTCAAACAAAGCTATTTGAATCAAATGACAGTAAAATACATTCTACAAAGCTAATTGAATCAATTGAAAGTCAAACACATTCAAACAAAGCTATTTGAATCAAATGAAAGTCAAATACATTCTACAAAGCTAATTGAATCAAATGAAAGTCAAACACATTCAAACAAAGCTAATTGAATCAAATGAAAGTCAAACACATTCAAACAAAGCTATTTTAATTAAATGAATGTCAAATACATTCTACAAAGCTAATTGAATCAAATGAAAGTCAAACACATTCAAACAAAGCTATTTGAAGAAATGAAGTCAAATACATTCTACAAAGCAAATTGAAACAAATGAAAGTCAAACACAGTCAAACACTCAAATGAAAGTCAAATACATTCTACAAAGCTAATTGAATCAAATGAAAGTCAAATTCAAATTTGAATCAAATGAAAGTCAAACACATTCAAACAAAGCTAGAAAGTCAAACAAAGCTAATTGAATCAAATGAAAGTCAAACACATTCAAACAAAGCTATTTGAATCAAATGAAAGTCAAATACATTCTACAAAGCTAATTGAATCAAATGAAAGTCAAACACATTCAAACAAAGCTAATTGAATCAAATGAAAGTCAAACACATTCAAACAAAGCTCAAATACATTCTACAAAGCTAATTGAATCAAATGAAAGTCAAACACAAAACACAAATGAAAGTCAAATACATTCTACAAAGCTAATTGAATCAAATGAAAGTCAAACACATTCAAACAAAGCTAATGAGTCAAATAAATTCAAAAGCTAATTAAAAAATAAAATAAAATACATTCTACAAAGCTAATTGAATCAAATGAAAGTCAAACACATTCAAACAAAAAAATCAAATGAAAGTCAAACACATTTTTTAATTTAAATGAAAGTCAAACACATAAAGCTATATAAATCAAATGAAAGTGAAATGCATTCTACAAAGCAAATTGAATTAAATGAAATTCAAACACATTCAAACAAAGCTATTTGAATCAAATGACAGTAAAATACATTCTACAAAGCTAATTGAATCAATTGAAAGTCAAAACACATTCAAACAAAGCTATTTGAATAAAATGAAAGTCAAATACATTCTACAAAGCAAATTGAAACAAATGAAAGTCAAATCAAACAAAGTCTCAAATGAAAGTCAAATACATTCTACAAAGCTAATTGAATCAAATGAAAGTCAAACACATTCAAACAAAGATTTTGAATCAAATGAAAGTCAAATACACAAAGCTAATTGAATCAAATGAAAGTCAAACACATTCAAATAAAGCTATTTGAATCAAATGAAAGTCAAATACATTCTACAAAGCTAATTGAATCAAATGAAAGTCAAACACATTCAAACAAAGCTATTTGAACAAATACATTCTTTTCAAATGAAAGTCAAAACACACAAACAAAATTAATTAAATAAAATAAAAAATACATTCTACAAAGCTAATTGAATCAAATGAAAGTCAAACACATTCAAACAAAGCTTTTAAATCAAATGAAAGTCAAACACATTCAAAAAAGTTTTTTAATTTAAATGAAAGTCAAACACATTCAAACAAAGCTATATAAATCAAATGAAAGTGAAATGCATTCTACAAAGCAAATTGAATTAAATGAAATTCAAACACATTCAAACAAAGCTATTTGAATCAAATGACAGTAAAATACATTCTACAAAGCTAATTGAATCAATTGAAAGTCAAACACATTCAAACAAAGCTATTTGAATCAAATGAAAGTCAAATACATTCTACAAAGCTAATTGAATCAAATGAAAGTCAAACACATTCAAACAAAGCTAATTGAATCAAATGAAAGTCAAACACATTCAAACAAAGCTATTTTAATTAAATGAATGTCAAATTCTACAAAGCTAATTGAATCAAATGAAAGTCAAACATTCAAACAAAGCTATTTGAAAAAATGAAAGTCAAATACATTCTACAAAGCAAGAATCAGTCAAACACAGTCAACAAAGTTATTTGATCAAATGAAAGTCAAATACATACAAAGCTAATTGAATCAAATGAAAGTCAAACACATTCAAACAAACAATTTTCAAATGAAAGTCAAATACATTCTACAAAGCTAATTGAATCAAATGAAAGTCAAACACATTCAAACCAACAAAGCTCAAATGAAAGTCAAGCTATTTGAATCAAAGAGTCAAATAAATTCAAACAAAGCTAATTAATCAAATAAAAGTAAAATACATTCTACAAAGCTAATTGAATCAAATGAAAGTCAAACACATTCAAACAAAGCCTTTTAAATCAAATGAAAGTCAAACACATTAAAAAAATTTTTAAAATGAAAGTCAAACACATTCAAACAAAGCTATATAAATCAAAATGAAAGTGAAATGCATTCTACAAAGCAAATTGAAATTCAAACACATTCAAACAAAGCTATTTGAATCAAATGACAGTCAAACACATTCTACAAAGCTAATTGAATCAATTGAAAGTCAAACACATTCAAACAAAGCTATTTGAATCAAATGAAAGTCAAATACATTCTACAAAGCTAATTGAATCAAATGAAAGTCAAACACATTCAAACAAAGCTAATTGAACAAAGAAAGTCAAACACATTCAAACAAAACTATTTTAATTAAATGAATGTCAAATACATTCTACAAAGCTAATTGAATCAAATGAAAGTCAAACACATTCAAACAAAGCTATTTGAAGAAAATGAAAGTCAAATACATTCTACAAAGCAAATTGAAACAAATGAAAGTCAAACACAGTCAAACAAAGTTATTTTCAAATGAAAGTCAAATATTCTACAAAGCTAATTGAATCAAATGAAAGTCAAACACATTCAAACAAAGCTATTTGAATCAAATGAAAGTCAAACACATTCAAACAAAGATTTTGAATCAAATGAAAGTCAAATACATTCTACAAAGCTAATTGAATCAAATGAAAGTCAAACACATTCAAATAAAGCTATTTGAATCAAATGAAAAGTCAAATACATTCTACAAAGCTAATTGAATCAAATGAAAGTCAAACATTCAAACAAAGCTATTTGAATCAAAGGAGAGTCAAATAAATTCAAGCTAATTAAATCAAATAAAAGTAAAATACATTCTACAAAGCTAATTGAATCAAATGAAAGTCAAACACATTCAAACAAAGCTTTTCAAATGAAAGTCAAACACATTCAAAAAAGTTTTTAATTTAAATGAAAGTCAAACACATTCAAACAAAGCTATATAAATCAAATGAAAGTGAAATGCATTCTACAAAGCAAATTGAATTAAATGAAATTCAAACACATTCAAACAAAGCTATTTGAATCAAAGGACAGTAAAATACATTCTACAAAGCTAATTGAATCAATTGAAAGTCAAACACATTCAAACAAAGCTATTTGAATCAAATGAAAGTCAAATACATTCTACAAAGCTAATTGAATCAAATGAAAGTCAAACACATTCAAACAAAGCTAATTGAACCAAATGAAAGTCAAACACATTCAAACAAAGCTATTTTAATTAAATGAATGTCAAATACATTCTACAAAGCTAATTGAATCAAATGAAAGTCAAACACATCAAACAAAGTTATTTGATTCAAATGAAAGTCAAATACATTCTACAAAGCTAATTGAATCAAATGAAAGTCAAACACATTCAAACAAAGCTGTTTGAATCAAATAAGAGTCAAATAAATTCAATCAAAGCTAATTAAATAAAATAAAAATAAATACATTCTACAAAGCTAATTGAATCAAATGAAAGTCAAACACATTCAAACAAAGCTTTTAAATCAAATGAAAGTCAAACACATTCAAAAAAGCTTTTTAATTTAAATGAAAGTCAAACACATTCAAACAAAGCTATATAAATCAAATGAAAGTGAAATGCATTCTACAAAGCAAATTGAATTAAATGAAATTCAAACACATTCAAACAAAGCTATTTGAATCAAATGACAGTAAAATACATTCTACAAAGCTAATTGAATCAATTGAAAGTCAAACACATTCAAACAAAGCTATTTGAATCAAATGAAAGTCAAATACATTCTACAAAGCAAATGAAAGTCAAACACATTCAAACAAAGCTAATTGAATCAAATGAAAGTCAAACACATTCAAACAAAGCTATTTTAATTAAATGAATGTCAAATACATTCTACAAAGCTAATTGAATCAAATGAAAGTCAAACACATTCAAACAAAGCTATTTGAAAAAATGAAAGTCAAATACATTCTACAAAGCAAATTGAAACAAATGAAAGTCAAACACAGTCAAACAAAGTTATTAACTCAAATGAAAGTCAAATACATTCTACAAAGCTAATTGAATCAAATGAAAGTCAAACACATTCAAACAAAGATTTTGAATCAAATGAAAGTCAAATACATTCTACAAAGCTAATTGAATCAAATGAAAGTCAAACACATTCAAATAAAGCTATTTGAATCAAATGAAACTCAAATACATTCTACAAAGCTAATTGAATCAAATGAAAGTCAAACACATTCAAACAAAGCTATTTGAAGAAAAATGAAAGTCAAATACATTCTACAAAGCAAATTGAATCAAATGAAAGTCAAACACAAAACAAAGTTAATTAAATAAATAAAAGTAAAATACATTCTACAAAGCTAATTGAATCAAATGAAAGTCAAATTCAAACAAAGCCTTTTAAATCAAATGAAAGTCAAACACATTCAAAAAAAGTTTTTTTAATTTAAAATGAAAGTCAAACACATTCAAACAAAGCTAATTAAATCAAATGAAAGTGAAATGCATTCTACAAAGCAAATTGAATTAAATGAAATTCAAACACATTCAAACAAAGCTATTTGAATCAAAGGAAAGTAAATACATTCTACAAAGCTAATTGAATCAATTGAAAGTCAAACACATTCAAACAAGCTATTTGAATCAAATGAAAGTCAAATACATTCTACAAAGCTAATTGAATCAAATGAAAGTCAAACACATTCAAACAAAGCTAATTGAATCAAATGAAAGTCAAACACATTCAAACAAAGCTATTTTAATTAAATGAATGTCAAATACATTCTACAAAGCTAATTGAATCAAATGAAAGTCAAACACATTCAAACAAAGCTATTTGAAGAAAATGAAAGTCAAATACATTCTACAAAGCAAATTGAATCAATGAAAGTCAAACACAGTCAAACAAAGTTATTTGACTCAAATGAAAGTCAAATACATTCTACAAAGCTAATTGAATTAAAAATGAAAGTCAAAACATTCAAACAAAGCAAATGAAAGTCAAACACATTCAAACAAAGATTTTGAATCAAATGAAAGTCAAATACATTCAAAGCTAATTGAATCAAATGAAAGTCAAACACATTCAGCTATTTGAATCAAATGAAAGTCAAATACATTCTACAAAGCTAATTGAATCAAATGAAAGTCAAACACATTCAAACAAAGCTATTTGAATCAAAGGAGAGTCAAATAAATTCAAACAAAGCTAATTAAATCAAATAAAAGTAAAATACATTCTACAAAGCTAATTGAATCAAATGAAAGTCAAACACATTCAAACAAAGCCTTTTAAATCAAATGAAAGTCAAACACATTCAAAAAAAGCTTTTTATTTTAAATGAAAGTCAAACACATTCAAACAAAGCTATATAAATCAATGAAAGTGAAATGCATTCTACAAAGCAAATTAATCTAAATGAAATTCAAACACATTCAACAAAGCTATTTGAATCAAATGACAGTCAAACACATTCTACAAAGCTAATTGAATCAATTGAAAGTCAAACACATTCAAACAAAGCTATTTGAATCAAATGAAAGTCAAATACATTCTACAAAGCTAATTGAATCAAATGAAAGTCAAACACATTCAAACAAAGCTAATTGAACCAAATGAAAGTCAAACACATTCAAACAAAGCTATTTTAATTAAATGAATGTCAAATACATTCTACAAAAGCTAATTGAATCAAATGAAAGTCAAACACATTCAAACAAAGCTATTTGAAGAAAATGAAAGTCAAATACATTCTACAAAGCAAATTGAATCAAATGAAAGTCAAACACAGTCAAACAAAGTATTTGATTCAAATGAAAGTCAAATACATTCTACAAAGCTAATTGAATCAAATGAAAGTCAAACACATTCAAACAAAGCAAATTCAAAGCTAAATCAAATGACAGTAAAATACATTCTACAAAGCTAATTGAATCAATTGAAAGTCAAAACATTCAAACAAAGCTATTTGAATCAATGAAAGTCAAATACAGGAACACATTCAAAGAATCAAATGAAAGTCAAACACATTCAAACAAAGCTATTAAATCAAATGAAAGTGAAATGCATTCTACAAAGCTAATTGAATCAAATGAAAGTCAAACACATCAAACAAAGTTATTTAATCAAATGAAAGTCAAATACATTCTACAAAGCTAATTGAATCAAATGAAAGTCAAACACATTCAAACAAAGCTATTTGAATCAAATGAAAGTCAAACACATTCAAACAAAGCTATTTGAATCAAATGAAAGTCAAACATTCAAACAAAGGAATCAAATGAAAGTCAATACATTCTACAAAGCTAATTGAATCAAATAAAGTCAAACACATTCAAAAAAGCTATTTGAATCAAATGAAAGTCAAATACATTCTACAAAGCTAATTGAATCAAATGAAAGTCAAACACATTCAAACAAAGCTATTTGAATAAAATGAAAGTCAAATACATTCTACAAAGCAAATTGAAACAAATGAAAGTCAAACACAGTCAAACAAAGTTATTTAACTCAAATGAAAGTCAAACATTCTACAAAGCTAATTGAATTAAATGAAAGTCAAACACATTCAAACAAAGAATCAAATCAAATAAATCAAAGCTAATTAAATCAAAATAAAGTAAAATACATTCTACAAAGCTAATTGAATCAAATGAAAGTCAAACACATTCAAACAAAGCCTTTTAAATCAAATGAAAGTCAAACACATTCAAAAAATTTTTTAATTTAAATGAAAGTCAAACACATTCAAAAAAAGCTATATAAATCAAATGAAAGTGAAATGCATTCTACAAAAGCAAATTAATCTAAATGAAAATTCAAACACATTCAAACAAAGCTATTTGAATCAAATGACAGTCAAACACATTCTACAAAGCTAATTGAATCAATTGAAAGTCAAACACATTCAAACAAAGCTATTTGAATCAAATGAAAGTCAAATACATTCTACAAAGCTAAAATCAAATGAAAGTCAAACACATTCAAACAAAGCTAATTGAACCAAATGAAAGTCAAACACATTCAAACAAAGCTATTTTAATTAAATGAATGTCAAATACATTCTACAAAGCTAATTGAATCAAATGAAATCAAACACATTCAAACAAAGCTATTTGAATAAAATGAAAGTCAAATACATTCTACAAAGCAAATTGAAACAAATGAAAGTCAAACACAGTCAAACAAAGTTATTTAATCAAATGAAAGTCAAATACATTCTACAAAGCTAATTGAATCAAAAAAGTCAAACACATTCAAACAAAGCTATTTGAATCAAATGAAAGTCAAACACATTCAAACAAAGCTTTGAATCAAATGAAAGTCAAAACATTCACAAAGCTAATTGAATCAAATGAAAGTCAAACACATTCAAACAAAGCTTTTAAATCAAATGAAAGTCAAACACATTCAAAAAAAGAATTTAAATGAAAGTCAAACACATTCAAACAAAGCTATATAAATCAAATGAAAGTGAAATGCATTCTACAAAGCAAATTGAATTAAATGAAATTCAAACACATTCAAACAAAGCTATTTGAATCAAACAGTAAAATACATTCTAAAAAGCTAATTGAATCAATTGAAAGTCAAACACATTCAAACAAAGCTATTTGAATCAAATGAAAGTCAAATACATTCTACAAAGCTAATTGAATCAAATGAAAGTCAAACACATTCAAACAAAGCTAATTGAAAATGAAAGTCAAACACATTCAAACAAAGCTATTTTAATTAAATGAATGTCAAATACATTCTACAAAGCTAATTGAATCAAATGAAAGTCAAACACAGTCAAACAAAGTTATTTGATTCAAATGAAAGTCAAATACATTCTACAAAGCTAATTGAATCAAATGAAAGTCAAACACATTCAAACAAAGCTGTTTGAATCAAAGAGTCAAATAAATTCAATCAAAGCTAATTAAATAAAATAAAAAAAAATACATTCTACAAAGCTAATTGAATCAAATGAAAGTCAAACACATTCAAACAAAGCTTTTAAATCAAATGAAAGTCAAACACATTCAAAAAAGCTTTTTAATTTAAATGAAAGTCAAACACATTCAAACAAAGCTATATAAATCAAATGAAAGTGAAATGCATTCTACAAAGCAAATTGAATTAAATGAAATTCAAACACATTCAAACAAAGCTATTTGAATCAAATGACAGTAAAATACATTCTACAAAGCTAATTGAATCAATTGAAAGTCAAACACATTCAAACAAAGCTATTTGAATCAAATGAAAGTCAAATACATTCTCAAAAGCTAATTGAATCAAATCAAACACATTCAAACAAAGCTAATTGAAAAATGAAAGTCAAACACATTCAAACAAAGCTATTTAATGAAATGAATGTCAAATACATTCTATAAAGCTAATTGAATCAAATGAAAGTCAAACACATTCAAACAAAGCTATTTGACAAATACATTCTACAAAGCAAATTGAAACAAATGAAAGTCAAACACAGTCAAACAAAGTTATTTAACTCAAATGAAAGTCAAATACTACAAAGCTAATTGAATCAAATGAAAGTCAAACACATTCAAACAAAGCTATTTGAATCAAATGAAAGTCAAACACATTCAAACAAAGATTTGAATCAAATGAAAGTCAAATACATTCTACAAAGCTAATTGAATCAAATGAAAGTCAAACACATTCAAATAAAGCTATTTGAATCAAATGAAAGTCAAATACATTCTACAAAGCTAATTGAATCAAATGAAAGTCAAACACATTCAAACAAAAAATAAATGAAAGTCAAACACATTCAAAAAATAATTTAAATAAAAGTCAAACACATTCAAACAAAGCTATATAAATCAAATGAAAGTGAAATGCATTCTACAAAGCAAATTGAATTAAATGAAATTCAAACACATTCAAACAAAGCTATTTGAATCAAAGGACAGTAAAATACATTCTACAAAGCTAATTGAATCAATTGAAAGTCAAACACATTCAAACAAAGCTATTTGAATCAAATGAAAGTCAAATACATTCTACAAAGCTAATTGAATCAAATGAAGTCAAACACATTTAAACAAAGCTAATTGAATCAAATGAAAGTCAAACACATTCAAACAAAGCTATTTTAATTAAATGAATGTCAAATACATTCTACAAAGCTAATTGAATCAAATGAAAGTCAAACACATTCAAAACAAAGCTATTTGAAGAAAATGAAAGTCAAATACATTCTACACAAAGCAAATTGAATCAATAAAAGTCAAACACAGTCAAACAAAGTTATTTGACTCAAATGAAAGTCAAATACAAATGAAAAAAAAACTGATTTGAATCAAATGAAAGTCAAATACATTCTACAAACCTAATTGAATCAAATGAAAGTCAAACACATTCAAATAAGCTATTTGAATCAAATGAAAGTCAAATACATTCTACAAAGCTAATTGTAATCAAATGAAAGTCAAACACATTCAAACAAAGCTATTTGAATCAAAGGAGAGTCAAATAAATTCAAACAAAGCTAATTAAATCAAATAAAGTAAAATACATTCTACAAAGCTAATTGAATCAAATGAAAGTCAAACACATTCAAACAAAGCCTTTTAAATCAAATGAAAGTCAAACACATTCAAAAAAAAGCTTTTTATTTTAAATGAAAGTCAAACACATTCAAACAAAGCTATATAAATTAAATGAAAGTGAAATGCATTCTACAAAGCAAATTAATCTAAATGAAATCAAACACATTCTAACAAAGCTATTTGAATCAAATGAAGTCAAACACATTCTACAAAGCTAATTGAATCAATTGAAAGTCAACACATTCAAACAAAGCTATTGAATCAAATGAAAGTCAAATACATTCTACAAAGCTAATTGAATCAAATGAAAGTCAAACACATTCAAACAAAGCTAATTGAACCAAATGAAAGTCAAACACATTCAACAAAATTTTAATTAAATGAATGTCAAATACATTCTACAAAGCTAATTGAATCAAATGAAAGTCAAACACTTTCAAATAAAGCTATTTGAAGAGAA
>NW_018742839.1:0-22332 GCF_001683475.1 Chenopodium quinoa
AAGGAATAATGAAAAAGAATAATCTCACATTTGGCTTTTCTGTTCAAAATAATCCCAATTTTGAGTAATCTACAAACAATCCCACCTTTTAACTCTGCCTTCTCCAAATAAGCTATTTTACCTAAAACCTATTAAACAAGTTAATTTATTTTTATTTTTTATATATATATATTTTATTTTTTATTCTCTCTCTTCCCACCTCACCGTCTTCTTCCATGGCTAACCCACCATGACCACCACCAACCCTCCATGATCACCACCCACTCCTCCATCCACCTCATCACACCACATCGCAACCCCACTTGCCCCACCCTACAGGACCTCATGGCTCCATGTCGTGATTCCCAACCCATCGGACCTCCACTGAACCAAACTAATCGCCACCCCGACACCTCCAACTCAGAATTCCACCCCCCTGAACTGGAGGAGACCCACCCCCACTAAACAAAACCAAATCGGAATCCCACCCAAAACCCTCACGCGGGCAGCAACAACCACCTCCCCCCTCATCCCCACTCGAAATCTCATCCCTTCCCAACCGATTCCCACGCCGCCGAACCAAAACCTCACCCCACTCTCGTTGCATCGGACCGTAAAACCCCACCATAGTTCGAAAACCCACCGCACCAGACTAAACCCCACCTATTTTGAAACACGTACGCAAAGGACCGAAACCTCACTCCAGGCCACTTCGAAAATCGAAACCCACCTTCACCATCCCTATTACGGGAAAGGAAGAAGCTTTGCTGTTCGGCGAGGAATTTGGGGGGGGGGGGGGGGGGGGGGCGGTGCTTCGGCTGCCGGCAGGGAAGGGGGATTGAATTGATGTGGAGGTGGGGATCGGGAAGTAGAATGGTTTTTTTTTTTTTTTTTTTTTTTTTTTTTTTTTTTTTTTTAAATAAAATAGGACTAATTAAAATGTGACACTTTGCATGTTACCCTTTTCAACCGGTTACCAATTTGACAAACCGGTCAAAGGACTATTTTGCAGATGAGGTGAAAAGGTGAGATTGTTTTGAGATTATTCTAAAGTGGGATTTAGAAAAGCCAAAAGTGGGATTATTCTTTTCCATTTTTCCTATAAGAAATTCATGGGATATAAGTAATGGCTGACATATTATCTTAATTAATCCCTCTGTTTATTTTTTTATTTTTTTATCAGCATTACTTTTCTTTTATGGGTGTTTTTTTTTTTCTTAAATGAATCACTTCTATATTTGGTTACTTTATACTATATTTTATCATTTCTCTCTCTACTTTAAACCCCACTCAAATTATTTTATCATTTCTCTCTTTTTTATGGTCCCCACTTAAATAATAAAAATATATTTCCTCTCTCACATACTTTCTCTTTCATTGTCTTCATCTTACTTTTACTATAATAATTTATTCACCCACTCACTATATTATATTACTCTCCTAAAACTCTGTGCATTCCAAAGTGATGCAAATAAAAAAAAACGAAGGGAGTAATAAATATAGGAGATTTAAGCGACATCAACAATGGTTGGAAAATTATTTCAGACATAAGAACTGTTACAAACCGAACTGCTGTAAACAATAAAAACAGAACAAAGTTACCGGGAATTAGACTGAGTCGCGGACTATGTCGCTCTCTTTAGAAGATTCACGGTACTGCCCTTTAATTTGTGCAAGCAGCTCGTACAACAACCGGATGTTCCCCAGGATAAAACAGTCTGTCTAAGCAAGGAAAATACCAGTGGATTTGCACAGAACCAGTGGACAACTAACCACCAAAAAATATAAAGAACACTGCTCGAATATTTTGTAAGAGAAAAAAGGGATTAGAAAAATTTTGTGATTTTTGTTATTTAAAAACAGTGAACATAACATGATGTTTTATAGGCAAAACAATGGTATAACGGTAGCAAAAACCGTTCCAACACCAGCGTGATTAACGCCAAAAACGGTCAATTAAAACGTTAATTTACCCAGTCAAAACAGCTAGTAAAACGGCCAAAGTTTAATTAATCTGGAAATAAACGTTAGAGAGATAACCAGTCAAAACCGTTTAGCAAAAATCAAGGCACTAATTACGTAATTAAGCCTTGTTCAAAAAACTGAGCAAAAATTAAGTTTAATTAATAAACCCGACTCGACCCAACCCAGCCCAGCCCGGCTCGGCTCGGTTCGGTTCGGCGCGCGTGTGTGATAAGTGGGCTTGGTAGGTAAGTCCTCCCTCTCCACAAAATGTGGGTAGCCCAAGGGCCACACCCAAATACTCCACATTCTCCAATATAAGGGAGGACAAACTTCTATTTCCCACCAATGTGGGACTTTTTGTTTTCCACAAAATTTACACCAAAACACACTTGTTCCAACAATCCCCCACTTGAATTTTTGAAAACATTTTCGAGCAGAATCCTTACACATATAGATTGTGCATACACAGAAGTGTTTTTCAACTTGAACTTCTGCATAGTCAATACGATTCAGATTTAACAAGGGTAACTCGAAGTTTTGAACCCTATCTCTGACAACGTACCTCACACGACCTATTCTTGGTGTTGTTAAAGACCCGTGCTATTACGGCCATGCACGTCTATCCCAGTATAGTGAATGCTCTAGAAATGCTGCCACACATTTCATAGGAAGCGGCCTCACTTCCACATTCACATAGGTGAATCTATCAAGAGTACTCCTGTAGCTAGGTACTCCACTCTAAATGGAGTATAGATTTCATTAAGAGTTCCTATTAACTCATCCTTGATCGCTTCAGGAATTTTATGTTTATTTAAACATAATCAACTCATATCACTCCATAACTTGTTATTACCCATTGAACCTATTTCTTGGGATCTCCAGTCTATAGGTTGGGTTACCATTATGTGTAACTCATTTCAACGGCAATAGTCCCATTTTCTTAGACGAATTATGGACTTTCTCTCTAGCTAATCCTTTCGTCAAAGGATCAGCCAAATTATTCTCCGTGCGTACATGATCCACTCTCACAGCTCCAATAGAAAGATATTCTCTTACAGTGCTGTGCTTACGACGTATTTGTCGTCTCTTACCGTTGTAGTAACGGTTCTGAACTTTTGCAATAGCCGCGGTACTATCACAATGGATCAAGACAGCAGGTAATGGTTTTTCCCACAAGGGAATCTCACCTAGCAGGTCTCTTAACCAACCTGCTTCTTCACTAGCTGAAGCTAGTGCTATCATCTCTGACTCCATGGTGGACTGAGCTAAAATAGTCTGTTTCTTAGACTTCCAAGATACAGCTCCACCGGCTATAGAGAAAATATATCCACTAGTAGCCTTAGAGTCGTCTGATAAGGTGTTCCAGTCGGCATCACTATAGCCTTCTAGTACAGCTGGAAACCTCTCATAATGTAATCCTAGGTTCATGGTCCTCTTAAGGTATCTCATGACCCTTTCAATAGCATGTCAATGCTCATTACCAGGACAACTAGTAAACCTGCCTAATAATCCCACGACATAGGCAATGTCGGGTCTAGTGCAATCAGTGGCATACCGAAGGCTGCCAATGACGCTCGCATAATCAGATTGCCTTACGGCTTCACCAGTGTTCTTAAATAACTTTACACTGGGATCATAAGGTGTACTAACAGGTTTACAGTCAAAGTAACCATATTTCTTTAGGATTTTCTCAATTTAATGAGACTGATCCAAAGAAACTCCATTTACTGTCCTAGTAATCTTAATACCAAGGATTACATTCACCTCTCCTAGATCTTTCATATCAAACTCAGCATTTAACAATAGCTTCACATTATTCACAGCGTGAATATTCGAGCCAAAAATTAACAAGTCATCCACACACAGACAAATTATAGTGCAAATGTCATTCTCAAATTTTACATATATGCACTTGTCACTACCATTTATCTTAAAACCATGTGAAATGACTAAGTTATCAAATTTTTCATGCCATTGTTTAGGTGCTTGTTTGAGACCATAAAGAGACTTATCTAATTTACATACCAGATGTTCTTTTCCTGGGATGACAAAGCCCTCTGGTTGATCCATGTAGATTTCTTCTTCCAATTCACCATTCAAGAATGCTGTCTTTACATCCATCTGATGTACTACAAGATTAAAAACAGAAGCAAGAGACATTAGCACTCTAATAGAAGTTATTCTAGTAACAGGTGAATAAGTATCAAAGAAATCAACATTCTCCCTTTGTCTGTAGCCTTTAGCTACCAAACGAGCTTTATACTTATCAACGGTCCCATCAACTTTTAGCTTTCTTTTTAGGACCCATTTGCAGCCAATTGTTCTGCATCCTGGTGGCAACTCAGTCAGATGCCAAGTTCGATTAGACTCAAGTGAGTCCATTTCATCATTCACGGCTTCTTGCCATAAATCTGAATCAACTGAGGCTAAGGCTTCTTGGAGGGTAGAAGGATCCTCCTCTACATTGAGAACTTCAAAGTCCGGGCCAAAGTCTTTTGCCACTCTAGCCCGCTTGCTCCTTCTTAATTCGGGTTCAGCATCTAAATCCTGTGAGTTAGACCTGACTGCAGGAATAAAAGAGGAGGACGAACCCCCACTATTTCTAGATTTAAAAGGAAACCTGTCCTCATAAAAATCAACATCATTAGATTCAATAATTACTCGTGCACTTAAATCAAAGAATCTATATGCTTTACTATTAACAGCATAGCCAATGAATACACATTCATAAGCTCTACTAGCTAACTTAACTCTTTTAGGATCAGGAATCCTAACATATGCCAGACAACCCCAAGTTCTGAAATAAGAAATGTTAGGTTGTTTGTTACGAAGTAATTCATAAGGAGAAATCTTACTCTTAGTCTTTGGAATACGGTTCAAGACATAACAAACAGTGAGAAGAATTTCTCCCCACCAATGATCAGCAGCACCAGAATTTAAGGAAATAGCAACTACTAACTCAGTAAAGGTTCTATTTTTCCTTTCAGCCTTACCATTCATTTCTGGAGAATAAGGAGCTGATCTTTCATGTATGATACCATGTGAGTTATAAAACTCTACAAAAGCATCAGTATCATACTCAGTTCCACGATCACTACGCAACCTTTTTATTTGCTTGTTGAACTGATTCTCAAACTCTGTCACAAACAACTTAAACATATCAAAAGCATCACTCTTATTTTTCATCAAATAAACACGAGTATAATCAGAACAATCATCAATAAAGGTGATGAAATATCGTTGTCCATTTCTGGTCAACGTTCCATTATATTCACAAATATCAGAATGAATTAAATCTAACGGTTCTGAGTTTCTAACAACAGACTTATGAGGTGTTTTTGTAATCTTAGCCTGACTACTAAAATCACATTTATCAAAGTCATTGAGGGAAACATTAGGGATAAGGCCTAAATTGCTCATATTTTTTATGAGTCTTTTGTTCACATGACAGAGTCTAGCATGCCAAATATTAACAGAAGAAGACAACATATAAGCAGAATCAGAAATTTTATTAATCTCAACATTCAGTTTAAACATGCCATCAGTAGCATAACCTTTCCCTACAAACATTCCATTCTTAGTTAAAGTAAATAAATCGGAACCTATGGTTTGTGTAAAACCAGCCTTATTAAGAAGAAAACCAGAAACTAAGTTCTTTCTCATTTCCGGAGTGTGCAGTACATCCTTCAGAATGAGAGTCCTGCCAGAAGTAAACTTCAACTCAACATTACCAATACCAGCAACATTAGTGGAATGGGAATCACCCAACAGCACTTTCTTATCATCGGTGTTTTCAGAATAAGTTATAAACATCCGACGATCATAGCAGACATGGCGAGTAGCGCCAGTGTCTACCCACCACCCTTCTGATCCACCAATAAGGTTGATCTCAGTAATCATAGCCACAAGTGGCTCTTCTATCATGCTAGCCTGTGGTATAGGGTTAGGCATGTTCCTGCACTTTCGTGCCATATGGCCTGGTTTTCCACACCTATAACATAGGAATTGACCAGTACCATTCTTAGGGGGTTGAATTTGTTGCTTTCCATCGTTCTTTTGAACATTCTGTTTATTTTTGTTGAAGTTATTCTTCCGGTTCTGAGGCTTGAAGTTCTTACCAGCGGGCTTGAGAACTGCAGCAGAACGCTTAGGAGCATTGTTTGCAGAGAGCTGTAAGACTTCTTCTTTCTGGTCCTGTTTTCTGGATTCTTCCTCTATACGGAGCCGAGTAATCAAACTCTCTAAGGAAAATTCCTTAGTCTTGTGCCTGAGACTGTTTTTGAAATCTTTCCAAGAAGGAGGCAACTTGTCAATTATAACAGCAATCTGAAATTGTTCATCAAGAGCCATACCTTCGGAAATTATCTCATGGGCAATTTTCTGAAGTTCGTGGGACTGCACTTCCACGGACTTATCATCAGTCATCTGGAATTTCAGGTACCTGCTAACAGCATACTTTTTGGCACCGGCTTCTTCGGTGTCATATTTCTTTTGCAGGGCATCCCACAAATCCTTAGCGGTGTTTTCCAGATTATAATAGTCATACAGGTTACCAGACAGACCATTAAGAATATAGTTTTTGCACATGAAATCGGTTTCATTCCAAGTTTCAATTTCAGAATTCCAATACACTAGATCATCTTGTTCAGCATTATCAGGAATAACAGGCCTAGGGAGAGTCAATACAGAATGCACTTTTTTAACAATTAAGAAAAACTGCATTTTCTGTTTCCACCTTTTAAAATGAGCGCCTTCAAAACGGAAGGGCTTGTTAAGGTCATTGGACATAGTTATTTCCTCGGTAGACATGATGATTATAAAGGCAGAAAAAATTGTTCTAAAATTGTTACAAACCGAACTGCTGTAAACAATAAAAACAGAACAAAGTTACCGGGAATTAGACTGAGTCGCGGACTATGTCGCTCTCTTTAGAAGATTCACGGTACTGCCCTTTAATTTGTGCAAGCAGCTCGTACAACAACCGGATGTTCCCCAGGATAAAACAGTCTGTCTAAGCAAGGAAAATACCAGTGGATTTGCACAGAACCAGTGGACAACTAACCACCAAAAAATATAAAGAACACTGCTCGAATATTTTGTAAGAGAAAAAAGGGATTAGAAAAATTTTGTGATTTTTGTTATTTAAAAACAGTGAACATAACATGATGTTTTATAGGCAAAACAATGGTATAACGGTAGCAAAAACCGTTCCAACACCAGCGTGATTAACGCCAAAAACGGTCAATTAAAACGTTAATTTACCCAGTCAAAACAGCTAGTAAAACGGCCAAAGTTTAATTAATCTGGAAATAAACGTTAGAGAGATAACCAGTCAAAACCGTTTAGCAAAAATCAAGGCACTAATTACGTAATTAAGCCTTGTTCAAAAACTGAGCAAAAATTAAGTTTAATTAATAAACCCGACTCGACCCAACCCAGCCCAGCCCGGCTCGGCTCGGTTCGGTTCGGCGCGCGTGTGTGATAAGTGGGCTTGGTAGGTAAGTCCTCCCTCTCCACAAAATGTGGGTAGCCCAAGGGCCACACCCAAATACTCCACATTCTCCAATATAAGGGAGGACAAACTTCTATTTCCCACCAATGTGGGACTTTTTGTTTTCCACAAAATTTACACCAAAACACACTTGTTCCAACAATCCCCCACTTGAATTTTTGAAAACATTTTCGAGCAGAATCCTTACACATATAGATTGTGCATACACAGAAGTGTTTTTCAACTTGAACTTCTGCATAGTCAATACGATTCAGATTTAACAAGGGTAACTCGAAGTTTTGAACCCTATCTCTGACAACGTACCTCACACGACCTATTCTTGGTGTTGTTAAAGACCCGTGCTATTACGGCCATGCACGTCTATCCCAGTATAGTGAATGCTCTAGAAATGCTGCCACACATTTCATAGGAAGCGGCCTCACTTCCACATTCACATAGGTGAATCTATCAAGAGTACTCCTGTAGCTAGGTACTCCACTCTAAATGGAGTATAGATTTCATTAAGAGTTCCTATTAACTCATCCTTGATCGCTTCAGGAATTTTATGTTTATTTAAACATAATCAACTCATATCACTCCATAACTTGTTATTACCCATTGAACCTATTTCTTGGGATCTCCAGTCTATAGGTTGGGTTACCATTATGTGTAACTCATTTCAACGGCAATAGTCCCATTTTCTTAGACGAATTATGGACTTTCTCTCTAGCTAATCCTTTCGTCAAAGGATCAGCCAAATTATTCTCCGTGCGTACATGATCCACTCTCACAGCTCCAATAGAAAGATATTCTCTTACAATGCTGTGCTTACGACGTATTTGTCGTCTCTTACCGTTGTAGTAACGGTTCTGAACTTTTGCAATAGCCGCGGTACTATCACAATGGATCAAGACAGCAGGTAATGGTTTTTCCCACAAGGGAATCTCACCTAGCAGGTCTCTTAACCAACCTGCTTCTTCACTAGCTGAAGCTAGTGCTATCATCTCTGACTCCATGGTGGACTGAGCTAAAATAGTCTGTTTCTTAGACTTCCAAGATACAGCTCCACCGGCTATAGAGAAAATATATCCACTAGTAGCCTTAGAGTCGTCTGATAAGGTGTTCCAGTCGGCATCACTATAGCCTTCTAGTACAGCTGGAAACCTCTCATAATGTAATCCTAGGTTCATGGTCCTCTTAAGGTATCTCATGACCCTTTCAATAGCATGTCAATGCTCATTACCAGGACAACTAGTAAACCTGCCTAATAATCCCACGACATAGGCAATGTCGGGTCTAGTGCAATCAGTGGCATACCGAAGGCTGCCAATGACGCTCGCATAATCAGATTGCCTTACGGCTTCACCAGTGTTCTTAAATAACTTTACACTGGGATCATAAGGTGTACTAACAGGTTTACAGTCAAAGTAACCATATTTCTTTAGGATTTTCTCAATTTAATGAGACTGATCCAAAGAAACTCCATTTACTGTCCTAGTAATCTTAATACCAAGGATTACATTCACCTCTCCTAGATCTTTCATATCAAACTCAGCATTTAACAATAGCTTCACATTATTCACAGCGTGAATATTCGAGCCAAAAATTAACAAGTCATCCACACACAGACAAATTATAGTGCAAATGTCATTCTCAAATTTTACATATATGCACTTGTCACTACCATTTATCTTAAAACCATGTGAAATGACTAAGTTATCAAATTTTTCATGCCATTGTTTAGGTGCTTGTTTGAGACCATAAAGAGACTTATCTAATTTACATACCAGATGTTCTTTTCCTGGGATGACAAAGCCCTCTGGTTGATCCATGTAGATTTCTTCTTCCAATTCACCATTCAAGAATGCTGTCTTTACATCCATCTGATGTACTACAAGATTAAAAACAGAAGCAAGAGACATTAGCACTCTAATAGAAGTTATTCTAGTAACAGGTGAATAAGTATCAAAGAAATCAACATTCTCCCTTTGTCTGTAGCCTTTAGCTACCAAACGAGCTTTATACTTATCAACGGTCCCATCAACTTTTAGCTTTCTTTTTAGGACCCATTTGCAGCCAATTGTTCTGCATCCTGGTGGCAACTCAGTCAGATGCCAAGTTCGATTAGACTCAAGTGAGTCCATTTCATCATTCACGGCTTCTTGCCATAAATCTGAATCAACTGAGGCTAAGGCTTCTTGGAGGGTAGAAGGATCCTCCTCTACATTGAGAACTTCAAAGTCCGGGCCAAAGTCTTTTGCCACTCTAGCCCGCTTGCTCCTTCTTAATTCGGGTTCAGCATCTAAATCCTGTGAGTTAGACCTGACTGCAGGAATAAAAGAGGAGGACGAACCCCCACTATTTCTAGATTTAAAAGGAAACCTGTCCTCATAAAAATCAACATCATTAGATTCAATAATTACTCGTGCACTTAAATCAAAGAATCTATATGCTTTACTATTAACAGCATAGCCAATGAATACACATTCATAAGCTCTACTAGCTAACTTAACTCTTTTAGGATCAGGAATCCTAACATATGCCAGACAACCCCAAGTTCTGAAATAAGAAATGTTAGGTTGTTTGTTACGAAGTAATTCATAAGGAGAAATCTTACTCTTAGTCTTTGGAATACGGTTCAAGACATAACAAACAGTGAGAAGAATTTCTCCCCACCAATGATCAGCAGCACCAGAATTTAAGGAAATAGCAACTACTAACTCAGTAAAGGTTCTATTTTTCCTTTCAGCCTTACCATTCATTTCTGGAGAATAAGGAGCTGATCTTTCATGTATGATACCATGTGAGTTATAAAACTCTACAAAAGCATCAGTATCATACTCAGTTCCACGATCACTACGCAACCTTTTTATTTGCTTGTTGAACTGATTCTCAAACTCTGTCACAAACAACTTAAACATATCAAAAGCATCACTCTTATTTTTCATCAAATAAACACGAGTATAATCAGAACAATCATCAATAAAGGTGATGAAATATCGTTGTCCATTTCTGGTCAACGTTCCATTATATTCACAAATATCAGAATGAATTAAATCTAACGGTTCTGAGTTTCTAACAACAGACTTATGAGGTGTTTTTGTAATCTTAGCCTGACTACTAAAATCACATTTATCAAAGTCATTGAGGGAAACATTAGGGATAAGGCCTAAATTGCTCATATTTTTTATGAGTCTTTTGTTCACATGACAGAGTCTAGCATGCCAAATATTAACAGAAGAAGACAACATATAAGCAGAATCAGAAATTTTATTAATCTCAACATTCAGTTTAAACATGCCATCAGTAGCATAACCTTTCCCTACAAACATTCCATTCTTAGTTAAAGTAAATAAATCGGAACCTATGGTTTGTGTAAAACCAGCCTTATTAAGAAGAAAACCAGAAACTAAGTTCTTTCTCATTTCCGGAGTGTGCAGTACATCCTTCAGAATGAGAGTCCTGCCAGAAGTAAACTTCAACTCAACATTACCAATACCAGCAACATTAGTGGAATGGGAATCACCCAACAGCACTTTCTTATCATCGGTGTTTTCAGAATAAGTTATAAACATCCGACGATCATAGCAGACATGGCGAGTAGCGCCAGTGTCTACCCACCACCCTTCTGATCCACCAATAAGGTTGATCTCAGTAATCATAGCCACAAGTGGCTCTTCTATCATGCTAGCCTGTGGTATAGGGTTAGGCATGTTCCTGCACTTTCGTGCCATATGGCCTGGTTTTCCACACCTATAACATAGGAATTGACCAGTACCATTCTTAGGGGGTTGAATTTGTTGCTTTCCATCGTTCTTTTGAACATTCTGTTTATTTTTGTTGAAGTTATTCTTCCGGTTCTGAGGCTTGAAGTTCTTACCAGCGGGCTTGAGAACTGCAGCAGAACGCTTAGGAGCATTGTTTGCAGAGAGCTGTAAGACTTCTTCTTTCTGGTCCTGTTTTCTGGATTCTTCCTCTATACGGAGCCGAGTAATCAAACTCTCTAAGGAAAATTCCTTAGTCTTGTGCCTGAGACTGTTTTTGAAATCTTTCCAAGAAGGAGGCAACTTGTCAATTATAACAGCAATCTGAAATTGTTCATCAAGAGCCATACCTTCGGAAATTATCTCATGGGCAATTTTCTGAAGTTCGTGGGACTGCACTTCCACGGACTTATCATCAGTCATCTGGAATTTCAGGTACCTGCTAACAGCATACTTTTTGGCACCGGCTTCTTCGGTGTCATATTTCTTTTGCAGGGCATCCCACAAATCCTTAGCGGTGTTTTCCAGATTATAATAGTCATACAGGTTACCAGACAGACCATTAAGAATATAGTTTTTGCACATGAAATCGGTTTCATTCCAAGTTTCAATTTCAGAATTCCAATACACTAGATCATCTTGTTCAGCATTATCAGGAATAACAGGCCTAGGGAGAGTCAATACAGAATGCACTTTTTTAACAATTAAGAAAAACTGCATTTTCTGTTTCCACCTTTTAAAATGAGCGCCTTCAAAACGGAAGGGCTTGTTAAGGTCATTGGACATAGTTATTTCCTCGGTAGACATGATGATTATAAAGGCAGAAAAAATTGTTCTAAAATTGTTACAAACCGAACTGCTGTAAACAATAAAAACAGAACAAAGTTACCGGGAATTAGACTGAGTCGCGGACTATGTCGCTCTCTTTAGAAGATTCACGGTACTGCCCTTTAATTTGTGCAAGCAGCTCGTACAACAACCGGATGTTCCCCAGGATAAAACAGTCTGTCTAAGCAAGGAAAATACCAGTGGATTTGCACAGAACCAGTGGACAACTAACCACCAAAAAATATAAAGAACACTGCTCGAATATTTTGTAAGAGAAAAAAGGGATTAGAAAAATTTTGTGATTTTTGTTATTTAAAAACAGTGAACATAACATGATGTTTTATAGGCAAAACAATGGTATAACGGTAGCAAAAACCGTTCCAACACCAGCGTGATTAACGCCAAAAACGGTCAATTAAAACGTTAATTTACCCAGTCAAAACAGCTAGTAAAACGGCCAAAGTTTAATTAATCTGGAAATAAACGTTAGAGAGATAACCAGTCAAAACCGTTTAGCAAAAATCAAGGCACTAATTACGTAATTAAGCCTTGTTCAAAAACTGAGCAAAAATTAAGTTTAATTAATAAACCCGACTCGACCCAACCCAGCCCAGCCCGGCTCGGCTCGGTTCGGTTCGGCGCGCGTGTGTGATAAGTGGGCTTGGTAGGTAAGTCCTCCCTCTCCACAAAATGTGGGTAGCCCAAGGGCCACACCCAAATACTCCACATTCTCCAATATAAGGGAGGACAAACTTCTATTTCCCACCAATGTGGGACTTTTTGTTTTCCACAAAATTTACACCAAAACACACTTGTTCCAACAATCCCCCACTTGAATTTTTGAAAACATTTTCGAGCAGAATCCTTACACATATAGATTGTGCATACACAGAAGTGTTTTTCAACTTGAACTTCTGCATAGTCAATACGATTCAGATTTAACAAGGGTAACTCGAAGTTTTGAACCCTATCTCTGACAACGTACCTCACACGACCTATTCTTGGTGTTGTTAAAGACCCGTGCTATTACGGCCATGCACGTCTATCCCAGTATAGTGAATGCTCTAGAAATGCTGCCACACATTTCATAGGAAGCGGCCTCACTTCCACATTCACATAGGTGAATCTATCAAGAGTACTCCTGTAGCTAGGTACTCCACTCTAAATGGAGTATAGATTTCATTAAGAGTTCCTATTAACTCATCCTTGATCGCTTCAGGAATTTTATGTTTATTTAAACATAATCAACTCATATCACTCCATAACTTGTTATTACCCATTGAACCTATTTCTTGGGATCTCCAGTCTATAGGTTGGGTTACCATTATGTGTAACTCATTTCAACGGCAATAGTCCCATTTTCTTAGACGAATTATGGACTTTCTCTCTAGCTAATCCTTTCGTCAAAGGATCAGCCAAATTATTCTCCGTGCGTACATGATCCACTCTCACAGCTCCAATAGAAAGATATTCTCTTACAGTGCTGTGCTTACGACGTATTTGTCGTCTCTTACCGTTGTAGTAACGGTTCTGAACTTTTGCAATAGCCGCGGTACTATCACAATGGATCAAGACAGCAGGTAATGGTTTTTCCCACAAGGGAATCTCACCTAGCAGGTCTCTTAACCAACCTGCTTCTTCACTAGCTGAAGCTAGTGCTATCATCTCTGACTCCATGGTGGACTGAGCTAAAATAGTCTGTTTCTTAGACTTCCAAGATACAGCTCCACCGGCTATAGAGAAAATATATCCACTAGTAGCCTTAGAGTCGTCTGATAAGGTGTTCCAGTCGGCATCACTATAGCCTTCTAGTACAGCTGGAAACCTCTCATAATGTAATCCTAGGTTCATGGTCCTCTTAAGGTATCTCATGACCCTTTCAATAGCATGTCAATGCTCATTACCAGGACAACTAGTAAACCTGCCTAATAATCCCACGACATAGGCAATGTCGGGTCTAGTGCAATCAGTGGCATACCGAAGGCTGCCAATGACGCTCGCATAATCAGATTGCCTTACGGCTTCACCAGTGTTCTTAAATAACTTTACACTGGGATCATAAGGTGTACTAACAGGTTTACAGTCAAAGTAACCATATTTCTTTAGGATTTTCTCAATTTAATGAGACTGATCCAAAGAAACTCCATTTACTGTCCTAGTAATCTTAATACCAAGGATTACATTCACCTCTCCTAGATCTTTCATATCAAACTCAGCATTTAACAATAGCTTCACATTATTCACAGCGTGAATATTCGAGCCAAAAATTAACAAGTCATCCACACACAGACAAATTATAGTGCAAATGTCATTCTCAAATTTTACATATATGCACTTGTCACTACCATTTATCTTAAAACCATGTGAAATGACTAAGTTATCAAATTTTTCATGCCATTGTTTAGGTGCTTGTTTGAGACCATAAAGAGACTTATCTAATTTACATACCAGATGTTCTTTTCCTGGGATGACAAAGCCCTCTGGTTGATCCATGTAGATTTCTTCTTCCAATTCACCATTCAAGAATGCTGTCTTTACATCCATCTGATGTACTACAAGATTAAAAACAGAAGCAAGAGACATTAGCACTCTAATAGAAGTTATTCTAGTAACAGGTGAATAAGTATCAAAGAAATCAACATTCTCCCTTTGTCTGTAGCCTTTAGCTACCAAACGAGCTTTATACTTATCAACGGTCCCATCAACTTTTAGCTTTCTTTTTAGGACCCATTTGCAGCCAATTGTTCTGCATCCTGGTGGCAACTCAGTCAGATGCCAAGTTCGATTAGACTCAAGTGAGTCCATTTCATCATTCACGGCTTCTTGCCATAAATCTGAATCAACTGAGGCTAAGGCTTCTTGGAGGGTAGAAGGATCCTCCTCTACATTGAGAACTTCAAAGTCCGGGCCAAAGTCTTTTGCCACTCTAGCCCGCTTGCTCCTTCTTAATTCGGGTTCAGCATCTAAATCCTGTGAGTTAGACCTGACTGCAGGAATAAAAGAGGAGGACGAACCCCCACTATTTCTAGATTTAAAAGGAAACCTGTCCTCATAAAAATCAACATCATTAGATTCAATAATTACTCGTGCACTTAAATCAAAGAATCTATATGCTTTACTATTAACAGCATAGCCAATGAATACACATTCATAAGCTCTACTAGCTAACTTAACTCTTTTAGGATCAGGAATCCTAACATATGCCAGACAACCCCAAGTTCTGAAATAAGAAATGTTAGGTTGTTTGTTACGAAGTAATTCATAAGGAGAAATCTTACTCTTAGTCTTTGGAATACGGTTCAAGACATAACAAACAGTGAGAAGAATTTCTCCCCACCAATGATCAGCAGCACCAGAATTTAAGGAAATAGCAACTACTAACTCAGTAAAGGTTCTATTTTTCCTTTCAGCCTTACCATTCATTTCTGGAGAATAAGGAGCTGATCTTTCATGTATGATACCATGTGAGTTATAAAACTCTACAAAAGCATCAGTATCATACTCAGTTCCACGATCACTACGCAACCTTTTTATTTGCTTGTTGAACTGATTCTCAAACTCTGTCACAAACAACTTAAACATATCAAAAGCATCACTCTTATTTTTCATCAAATAAACACGAGTATAATCAGAACAATCATCAATAAAGGTGATGAAATATCGTTGTCCATTTCTGGTCAACGTTCCATTATATTCACAAATATCAGAATGAATTAAATCTAACGGTTCTGAGTTTCTAACAACAGACTTATGAGGTGTTTTTGTAATCTTAGCCTGACTACTAAAATCACATTTATCAAAGTCATTGAGGGAAACATTAGGGATAAGGCCTAAATTGCTCATATTTTTTATGAGTCTTTTGTTCACATGACAGAGTCTAGCATGCCAAATATTAACAGAAGAAGACAACATATAAGCAGAATCAGAAATTTTATTAATCTCAACATTCAGTTTAAACATGCCATCAGTAGCATAACCTTTCCCTACAAACATTCCATTCTTAGTTAAAGTAAATAAATCGGAACCTATGGTTTGTGTAAAACCAGCCTTATTAAGAAGAAAACCAGAAACTAAGTTCTTTCTCATTTCCGGAGTGTGCAGTACATCCTTCAGAATGAGAGTCCTGCCAGAAGTAAACTTCAACTCAACATTACCAATACCAGCAACATTAGTGGAATGGGAATCACCCAACAGCACTTTCTTATCATCGGTGTTTTCAGAATAAGTTATAAACATCCGACGATCATAGCAGACATGGCGAGTAGCGCCAGTGTCTACCCACCACCCTTCTGATCCACCAATAAGGTTGATCTCAGTAATCATAGCCACAAGTGGCTCTTCTATCATGCTAGCCTGTGGTATAGGGTTAGGCATGTTCCTGCACTTTCGTGCCATATGGCCTGGTTTTCCACACCTATAACATAGGAATTGACCAGTACCATTCTTAGGGGTTGAATTTGTTGCTTTCCATCGTTCTTTTGAACATTCTGTTTATTTTTGTTGAAGTTATTCTTCCGGTTCTGAGGCTTGAAGTTCTTACCAGCGGGCTTGAGAACTGCAGCAGAACGCTTAGGAGCATTGTTTGCAGAGAGCTGTAAGACTTCTTCTTTCTGGTCCTGTTTTCTGGATTCTTCCTCTATACGGAGCCGAGTAATCAAACTCTCTAAGGAAAATTCCTTAGTCTTGTGCCTGAGACTGTTTTTGAAATCTTTCCAAGAAGGAGGCAACTTGTCAATTATAACAGCAATCTGAAATTGTTCATCAAGAGCCATACCTTCGGAAATTATCTCATGGGCAATTTTCTGAAGTTCGTGGGACTGCACTTCCACGGACTTATCATCAGTCATCTGGAATTTCAGGTACCTGCTAACAGCATACTTTTTGGCACCGGCTTCTTCGGTGTCATATTTCTTTTGCAGGGCATCCCACAAATCCTTAGCGGTGTTTTCCAGATTATAATAGTCATACAGGTTACCAGACAGACCATTAAGAATATAGTTTTTTGCACATGAAATCGGTTTCATTCCAAGTTTCAATTTCAGAATTCCAATACACTAGATCATCTTGTTCAGCATTATCAGGAATAACAGGCCTAGGGAGAGTCAATACAGAATGCACTTTTTTAACAATTAAGAAAAACTGCATTTTCTGTTTCCACCTTTTAAAATGAGCGCCTTCAAAACGGAAGGGCTTGTTAAGGTCATTGGACATAGTTATTTCCTCGGTAGACATGATGATTATAAAGGCAGAAAAAATTGTTCTAAAATTGTTACAAACCGAACTGCTGTAAACAATAAAAACAGAACAAAGTTACCGGGAATTAGACTGAGTCGCGGACTATGTCGCTCTCTTTAGAAGATTCACGGTACTGCCCTTTAATTTGTGCAAGCAGCTCGTACAACAACCGGATGTTCCCCAGGATAAAACAGTCTGTCTAAGCAAGGAAAATACCAGTGGATTTGCACAGAACCAGTGGACAACTAACCACCAAAAAATATAAAGAACACTGCTCGAATATTTTGTAAGAGAAAAAAGGGATTAGAAAAATTTTGTGATTTTTGTTATTTAAAAACAGTGAACATAACATGATGTTTTATAGGCAAAACAATGGTATAACGGTAGCAAAAAACCGTTCCAACACCAGCGTGATTAACGCCAAAAACGGTCAATTAAAACGTTAATTTACCCAGTCAAAACAGCTAGTAAAACGGCCAAAGTTTAATTAATCTGGAAATAAACGTTAGAGAGATAACCAGTCAAAACCGTTTAGCAAAAATCAAGGCACTAATTACGTAATTAAGCCTTGTTCAAAAAACTGAGCAAAAATTAAGTTTAATTAATAAACCCGACTCGACCCAACCCAGCCCAGCCCGGCTCGGCTCGGTTCGGTTCGGCGCGCGTGTGTGATAAGTGGGCTTGGTAGGTAAGTCCTCCCTCTCCACAAAATGTGGGTAGCCCAAGGGCCACACCCAAATACTCCACATTCTCCAATATAAGGGAGGACAAACTTCTATTTCCCACCAATGTGGGACTTTTTGTTTTCCACAAAATTTACACCAAAACACACTTGTTCCAACAATCCCCCACTTGAATTTTTGAAAAACATTTTCGAGCAGAATCCTTACACATATAGATTGTGCATACACAGAAGTGTTTTTCAACTTGAACTTCTGCATAGTCAATACGATTCAGATTTAACAAGGGTAACTCGAAGTTTTGAACCCTATCTCTGACAACGTACCTCACACGACCTATTCTTGGTGTTGTTAAAGACCCGTGCTATTACGGCCATGCACGTCTATCCCAGTATAGTGAATGCTCTAGAAATGCTGCCACACATTTCATAGGAAGCGGCCTCACTTCCACATTCACATAGGTGAATCTATCAAGAGTACTCCTGTAGCTAGGTACTCCACTCTAAATGGAGTATAGATTTCATTAAGAGTTCCTATTAACTCATCCTTGATCGCTTCAGGAATTTTATGTTTATTTAAACATAATCAACTCATATCACTCCATAACTTGTTATTACCCATTGAACCTATTTCTTGGGATCTCCAGTCTATAGGTTGGGTTACCATTATGTGTAACTCATTTCAACGGCAATAGTCCCATTTTCTTAGACGAATTATGGACTTTCTCTCTAGCTAATCCTTTCGTCAAAGGATCAGCCAAATTATTCTCCGTGCGTACATGATCCACTCTCACAGCTCCAATAGAAAGATATTCTCTTACAGTGCTGTGCTTACGACGTATTTGTCGTCTCTTACCGTTGTAGTAACGGTTCTGAACTTTTGCAATAGCCGCGGGTACTATCACAATGGATCAAGACAGCAGGTAATGGTTTTTCCCACAAGGGAATCTCACCTAGCAGGTCTCTTAACCAACCTGCTTCTTCACTAGCTGAAGCTAGTGCTATCATCTCTGACTCCATGGTGGACTGAGCTAAAATAGTCTGTTTCTTAGACTTCCAAGATACAGCTCCACCGGCTATAGAGAAAATATATCCACTAGTAGCCTTAGAGTCGTCTGATAAGGTGTTCCAGTCGGCATCACTATAGCCTTCTAGTACAGCTGGAAACCTCTCATAATGTAATCCTAGGTTCATGGTCCTCTTAAGGTATCTCATGACCCTTTCAATAGCATGTCAATGCTCATTACCAGGACAACTAGTAAACCTGCCTAATAATCCCACGACATAGGCAATGTCGGGTCTAGTGCAATCAGTGGCATACCGAAGGCTGCCAATGACGCTCGCATAATCAGATTGCCTTACGGCTTCACCAGTGTTCTTAAATAACTTTACACTGGGATCATAAGGTGTACTAACAGGTTTACAGTCAAAGTAACCATATTTCTTTAGGATTTTCTCAATTTAATGAGACTGATCCAAAGAAACTCCATTTACTGTCCTAGTAATCTTAATACCAAGGATTACATTCACCTCTCCTAGATCTTTCATATCAAACTCAGCATTTAACAATAGCTTCACATTATTCACAGCGTGAATATTCGAGCCAAAAATTAACAAGTCATCCACACACAGACAAATTATAGTGCAAATGTCATTCTCAAATTTTACATATATGCACTTGTCACTACCATTTATCTTAAAACCATGTGAAATGACTAAGTTATCAAATTTTTCATGCCATTGTTTAGGTGCTTGTTTGAGACCATAAAGAGACTTATCTAATTTACATACCAGATGTTCTTTTCCTGGGATGACAAAGCCCTCTGGTTGATCCATGTAGATTTCTTCTTCCAATTCACCATTCAAGAATGCTGTCTTTACATCCATCTGATGTACTACAAGATTAAAAACAGAAGCAAGAGACATTAGCACTCTAATAGAAGTTATTCTAGTAACAGGTGAATAAGTATCAAAGAAATCAACATTCTCCCTTTGTCTGTAGCCTTTAGCTACCAAACGAGCTTTATACTTATCAACGGTCCCATCAACTTTTAGCTTTCTTTTTAGGACCCATTTGCAGCCAATTGTTCTGCATCCTGGTGGCAACTCAGTCAGATGCCAAGTTCGATTAGACTCAAGTGAGTCCATTTCATCATTCACGGCTTCTTGCCATAAATCTGAATCAACTGAGGCTAAGGCTTCTTGGAGGGTAGAAGGATCCTCCTCTACATTGAGAACTTCAAAGTCCGGGCCAAAGTCTTTTGCCACTCTAGCCCGCTTGCTCCTTCTTAATTCGGGTTTCAGCATCTAAATCCTGTGAGTTAGACCTGACTGCAGGAATAAAAGAGGAGGACGAAACCCCACTATTTCTAGATTTAAAAGGAAACCTGTCCTCATAAAAATCAACATCATTAGATTCAATAATTACTCGTGCACTTAAATCAAAGAATCTATATGCTTTACTATTAACAGCATAGCCAATGAATACACATTCATAAGCTCTACTAGCTAACTTAACTCTTTTAGGATCAGGAATCCTAACATATGCCAGACAACCCCAAGTTCTGAAATAAGAAATGTTAGGTTGTTTGTTACGAAGTAATTCATAAGGAGAAATCTTACTCTTAGTCTTTGGAATACGGTTCAAGACATAACAAACAGTGAGAAGAATTTCTCCCCACCAATGATCAGCAGCACCAGAATTTAAGGAAATAGCAACTACTAACTCAGTAAAGGTTCTATTTTTCCTTTCAGCCTTACCATTCATTTCTGGAGAATAAGGAGCTGATCTTTCATGTATGATACCATGTGAGTTATAAAACTCTACAAAAGCATCAGTATCATACTCAGTTCCACGATCACTACGCAACCTTTTTATTTGCTTGTTGAACTGATTCTCAAACTCTGTCACAAACAACTTAAACATATCAAAAGCATCACTCTTATTTTTCATCAAATAAACACGAGTATAATCAGAACAATCATCAATAAAGGTGATGAAATATCGTTGTCCATTTCTGGTCAACGTTCCATTATATTCACAAATATCAGAATGAATTAAATCTAACGGTTCTGAGTTTCTAACAACAGACTTATGAGGTGTTTTTGTAATCTTAGCCTGACTACTAAAATCACATTTATCAAAGTCATTGAGGGAAACATTAGGGATAAGGCCTAAATTGCTCATATTTTTTATGAGTCTTTTGTTCACATGACAGAGTCTAGCATGCCAAATATTAACAGAAGAAGACAACATATAAGCAGAATCAGAAATTTTATTAATCTCAACATTCAGTTTAAATGCCATCAGTAGCATAACCTTTCCCTACAAACATTCCATTCTTAGTTAAAGTAAATAAATCGGAACCTATGGTTTGTGTAAAACCAGCCTTATTAAGAAGAAAACCAGAAACTAAGTTCTTTCTCATTTCCGGAGTGTGCAGTACATCCTTCAGAATGAGAGTCCTGCCAGAAGTAAACTTCAACTCAACATTACCAATACCAGCAACATTAGTGGAATGGGAATCACCCCAACAGCACTTTCTTATCATCGGTGTTTTCAGAATAAGTTTTAAACATCCGACGATCATAGCAGACATGGCGTGTAGCGCCAGTGTCTACCCACCACCCTTCTGATCCACCAATAAGGTTGATCTCAGTAATCATAGCCACAAGTGGCTCTTCTATCATGCTAGCCTGTGGTACAGGGTTAGGCATGTTCCTGCACTTTCGTGCCATATGGCCTGGTTTTCCACACCTATAACATAGGAATTGACCAGTACCATTCTTAGGGGGTTGAATTTGTTGCTTTCCATCGTTCTTTTGAACATTCTGTTTATTTTTGTTGAAGTTATTCTTCCGGTTCTGAGGCTTGAAGTTCTTACCAGCGGGCTTGAGAACTGCAGCAGAACGCTTAGGAGCATTGTTTGCAGAGAGCTGTAAGACTTCTTCTTTCTGGTCCTGTTTTCTGGATTCTTCCTCTATACGGAGCCGAGTAATCAAACTCTCTAAGGAAAATTCCTTAGTCTTGTGCCTGAGACTGTTTTTGAAATCTTTCCAAGAAGGAGGCAACTTGTCAATTATAACAGCAATCTGAAATTGTTCATCAAGAGCCATACCTTCGGAAATTATCTCATGGGCAATTTTCTGAAGTTCGTGGGACTGCACTTCCACGGACTTATCATCAGTCATCTGGAATTTCAGGTACCTGCTAACAGCATACTTTTTGGCACCGGCTTCTTCGGTGTCATATTTCTTTTGCAGGGCATCCCACAAATCCTTAGCGGTGTTTTCCAGATTATAATAGTCATACAGGTTATCAGACAGACCATTAAGAATATAGTTTTTGCACATGAAATCGGTTTCATTCCAAGTTTCAATTTCAGAATTCC
>NW_018742840.1:0-45304 GCF_001683475.1 Chenopodium quinoa
GCTTTTTTTGAATGTGTTTGGTTTTCATTTGATTTAAAAGACTTTGTTTGAATGTGTTTTACTTTCATTTGATTCAATTAGCTTTGTAGAATGTATTTTACTTTTATTTTATTTAATTAGCTTTGTTTGAATTTATTTGACTCTGATTTGAATCAAATAGCTTTGTTTGAAATGTGTTTGACTTTCATTTGATTCAATTAGCTTTGTAGAAATGTATTTGACTTTCACTTTGATTCAAAATAGCTTTATTTGAATGTGTTTGACTTTCCTTTGATTCAATTAGCTTTGTAGAATGTATTTGACTTTCCATTTGATTCGAAATCTTTTTGTTTGAATGTGTTTCGACTTTCATTTTAATTCAATTAGCTTTGTTTGAATGTGTTTTGACTTTAATTTAATTCCAATTAGCTTTGTAGAATTGTATTAGACTTTTATTTGATTTAAATTAGCTTTGGTTTTGAATGTATTTGACTCTCATTTGATTCAAATAGCTTTTGTTTTGAATGTGTTTGACTTTCATTTGATTCAAATAGCTTTGTTTGAATGTGTTTAACTTTCATTTGATTCAATTAGCTTTGTAGAATGTACTTGACTTTCATTTGATTAAAATAGCTTTGTTTGAATGTGCTTGACTTTCATTTGATTCAATTAGCTTTGTTTGAATGTGTTTGACTTTCATTTGATACAATTAGCTTTGTTGAATGTAATTTGACTTTCATTTGATTCAAATAGCTTTGTTTGAATGCGTTTAACTTTCATTTGATTCAATTAGCTTTGTAGAATACATTTCACTTTCATTTAATTTAAACAACTTTGTTTGAATGTGTTTGACTTTCATTTGACTCAAATAGCGTTATTTGATTGTGTTTCACTTACATTTGATACAATTAGCTTTGTAGAACGTATTTGACTTTCATTTGATTCAAATAGCTTTGTTTGAATGTATTTGACTTTCATTTGATTCAATCAGCTTTGTAGAATATCTTTGACTTTCAATTGATTCAAATAGCTTTGTTTGAATGTGTTTGACTTTCATTTGATTCAATTAGCATTGTAGAAATGTATTTGACTTTCATTTGATTCAAATAGCTTTGTTTGAATGTGTTTGACTTTCATTTGATTCAATTAGCTTTGTAGAATGTATTTGACTTTCATTTGAGTCAAATTACTTTGTTTTACTGTGTTTGACTTTCATTTGTTTCAATTTGCTTTGTAGAATGTATTTGACTTTCATTTGCTTCAAATAGCTTTGTTTGAATGTGTTTGACTTTCATTTGATTCAATTAGCTTTGTAGATTATATTTGACATTCATTTAATTAAAATAGCTTTGTTTGAATGTGTTTGACTTTCATTTGATTCAAATAGCTTTGTTTGAATGTGTTTGACTTTCATTTGATTCAATTAGCTTTGTAGAATGTATTTGACTTTCATTTGATTTAAATAGCTTTGTTTGAATGTGTTTGACTTTCATTTGATTTAAATAGCTTTGTAGAATGTATTTTACTTTTATTTGATTTAATTAGCTTTGTTTGAATTTGTTTGACTCTCATTTGATTCAAATAGCTTTGTTTGAATGTGTTTTAATTTCATTTGATTCAATTAGCTTTGTAGAATGTATTTGATTTTCATTTGATTCGAAATCTTTGTTTGAATGTGTTTGACTTTCATTTGATTCAATTAGCTTTGTTTGAATGTGTTTGACTTTCATTTGATTCAATTTGCTTTGTTTGAATGTGTTTGACTTTCATTTGATTCACTTAACTTTGTTGAATGTATTTGACTTTCATTTGATTCAAATAGCTTTGTTTGAATGTGTTTGACTTTCATTTGATTCAATTTGCTTTGTAGAATGTATTTGACATTCATTTAATTAAAATAGCTTTGTTTGAATGTGTTTGACTTTCATTTGATTCAATTAGCTTTGTTTGAATGTGTTTGACTTTCATTCGTTTCAATTAGCTTTGTAGAATGTATTTGATTTTCATTTGATTCAAATAGCTTTGTTTGAATGTGTTTGACTTTCAATTGATTCAAATAGCTATGTTGAATGCATTTCACTTTCATTTGATTTATATAGCTTTGTTTGAATGTGTTTGAATTTCATTTAAATTAAAAAGCTTTTTTTGAATGTGTTTGACTTTCATTTGATTTAAAAGGCTTTGTTTGAATGTGCTTGACTTTCATTTGTTTCAATTAGCTTTGTAGAATGTATTTGATTTTCATTTGATTCAAATAGCTTTGTTTGAATGTGTTTGACTTTCAATTGATTCAATTAGCTTTGTAATATGTATTTGACTGTCATTTGATTCAAATAGCTTTATTTGAATGTGTTTGAATTTCATTTAATTCAATTAGCTTTGTAGAATGCATTTTTACTTTCATTTGATTTATATAACTTTGTTTGAATGTATTTGACTTTCATTTAAATTAAAAAGCTCTTTTTGAATCTGTTTGACTTTCATTTGATTTAAAAGGCTTTGTTTGAATGTGTTTGACTTTCATTTTATTCAATTAGCTTTGTAGAATGTATTTTACTTTTATTTGATTTAATTAGCTTTGTTTGAATTTATTTGACTCTCATATGATCCAAATAGCTTTGTTTGAATGTGTTTTAATTTCATTTGATTCAATTAGCTTTGTAGAATGTATTTGATTTTCATTTGATTCGAAATCTTTGTTTGAATGTGTTTGACTTTCTTTTGATTCAATTAGCTTTGTTTGAATGTGTTTGACTTTCATTTGATTCAATTTGCTTTGTTTGAATGTGTTTGACTTTCATTTGATTCACTTAGCTTTGTTGAATGTATTTGACTTTCATTTGATTCAAATAGCTTTGTTTGAATGCGTTTAACTTTCATTTGATTCAATTAGCTTTGTAGAATACATTTCACTTTCATTTAATTTAAACAACTTTGTTTAAATGTGTTTGAATTTCATTTGACTCAAATAGCTTTATTTGACTGTGTTTGACTTTCATTTGATACAATTAGCTTTGTAGAACGTATTTGACTTTCATTTGATTCAAATAGCTTTGTTTGAATGTGTTTGACTTTCATTTGATTCAATTAGCTTTGTAGAATGTATTTGACTTTCGTTTGAGTCAAATAACTTTGTTTGACTGTGTTTGACTTTCATTTGTTTCAATTTGCTTTGTAGAATGTATTTGACTTTCATTTTCTTCAAATAGCTTTGTTTGAATGTGTTTGACTTTCATTTGATTCAATTAGCTTTGTAGAATGTATTAGACATTCATTTAATTAAAATAGCTTTGTTTGAATGTGTTTGACTTTCATTTGATTTAATTAACTTTGTTTGAATGTGTTTGACTTTCATTTTATTCAATTAGCTTTGTAGAATGTATTTGACTTTCATTTGATTCAAATAGCTTTGTTTGAATGTGTTTGACTTTCAATTGATTCAATTAGCTTTGTGGAATGTATTTTACAATCATTTGATTCAAATAGCTTTGTTTGAATGTGTTTGAATTTCATTTAATTAAATTTGCTTTGTAGAATGCATTTCACTTTCATTTGATTTATTTAGCTTTGATTGAATGTGTTTGACTTTCATTTAAATTAAAAAGCTTTTTTTGAATGTGTTTGACTTTCATTTGATTTAAAAGACTTTGTTTGAATGTGTTTTACTTTCATTTGATTCAATTAGCTTTGTAGAATGTATTTTACTTTTATTTTATTTAATTAGCTTTGTCTGAATTTATTTGACTCTGATTTGAATCAAATAGCTTTGTTTGAATGTATTTGACTTTCATTTGATTCAATTAGCTTTGTAGAATGTATTTGACTTTCACTTGATTCAAATAGCTTTATTTGAATTTTTTTGACTTTCCTTTGATTCAATTAGCTTTTTAGATTTAATTTGACTTTCATTTGATTCGAAATCTTTGTTTGAATTTGTTTGACTTTCATTTAATTCTATTAGCTTTGTTTGAATGTGTTTGACTTTAATTAAATTCAATTAGCTTTGTAGAATGTATTAGACTTTTATTTGATTTAATTAGGTTTGTTTTGAATGTATTTGACTCTCATTTGATTCAAATAGCTTTGTTTTAATGTGTTTGACTTTCATTTGATTCAAATAGCTTTCTTTAAATGTGTTTAACTTTCATTTGATTCAATTAGCTTTGTAGAATGTATTTGACTTTCATTTGATTAAAATAGCTTTGTTTGAATGTGCTTGACTTTCATTTGATTCAATTAGCTTTGTTTGAATGTGTTTGACTTTCATTTGATTCAATTAGCTTTGTTGAATGTATTTGACTTTCATTTGATTCAAATAGCTTTGTTTGAATGCGTTTGACATTCATTTGATTCAATTAGCTTTGTAGAATACATTTCACTTTCATTTAATTTAAACAACTTTGTTTGAATTTGTTTGACTTTCATTTGACTCAAATAGCTTTATTTGATTGTGTTTGACTTACATTTGATACAATTAGCTTTGTAGAACGTATTTGACTTTCATTTGATTCAAATAGCTTTGTTTGAATGTGTTTGACTTTCATTTGATTCCATCAGCTTTGTAGAATATCTTTGATTTTCAATTGATTCAAATAGCTTTGTTTGAATGTGTTTGACTTTCATTTGATTCAATTAGCTTTGTAGAATGTATTTGACTTTCATTTCATTCAAATAGCTTTGTTTGAATGTGTTTGACTTTCATTTGATTCAATTAGCTTTGTAGAATGTATTTTACTTTCATTTGAATCAAATAACTTTGTTTGACTGTGTTTGACTTTCATTTGTTTCAATTTGCTTTGTAGAATGTATTTGACTTTCATTTGCTTCAAATAGCTTTGTTTGAATGTGTTTGACTTTCATTTGATTCAATTAGCTTTGTAAAATGTATTTGACATTCATTTAATTAAAATAGCTTTGTTTGAATGTGTTTGACTTTCATTTGATTCAATTAGCTTTGTTTGAATATGTTTGACTTTCATTTGATTCAATTAGCTTTGTAGAATGTATTTGACTTTCATTTTATTCAAATAGCTTTGTTTGAATGTGTTTGACTTTCAATTGATTCAATTAGCTTTGTAGAATGTATTTGACTGTCATTTGATTCAAATAGCTCTGTTTGAATGTGTTTGAATTTCATTTAATTCAATTTGCTTTGTAGAATGCATTTCACTTTCATTTGATTAATATAGCTTTGTTTGAATGTATTTGACTTTCATTTAAATTAAAAAGCTTTTTTTGAATGTGTTTGACTTTCATTTGATTTAAAAGGCTTTGTTTGAATGTGTTTGACTTTCATTTGATTCAATTAGCTTTGTAAAATGTATTTTACTTTTATTTGATTTAATTAGCTTTGTTTGAATTTATTTGACTCTCATTTGATTCAAATAGCTTTGTTTGAATGTGTTTGAATTTCATTTGATTCAATTAGCTTTGTAGATTGTATTTGATTTTCATTTGATTCGAAATCTTTGTTTGAATGTGTTTGACTTTCATTTGATTCAATTAGCTTTGTTTGAATGTGTTTGACTTTCATTTGATTCAATTAGCTTTGTAGAATGTGTTTGACTTTCATTTGATTCACTTAGCTTTGTTGAATGTATTTGACTTTCATTTGATTCAAATAGCTTTGTTTGAATGTGTTTGACTTTCATTTGATTCAATTAGCTTTGTAGATTGTATTTGACATTCATTTAATTAAAATAGCTTTGTTTGAATGTGTTTGACTTTCGTTTGATTCAATTAGCTTTGTTTGAATGTGTTTGACTTTCATCTGTTACAATTAGCTTTGTAGAATGTATTTGACTCTCATTTGATTCAAATAACTTTATTTGAATGTGTTTGAATTTCATTTAATTCAATTAGCTTTGTAGAATGCATTTTTACTTTCATTTGATTTATATAGCTTTGTTTGAATGTATTTTACTTTAATTTAAATTAAAAAGCTCTTTTTGAATGTGTTTGACTTTCATTTGATTTAAAAGGCTTTGTTTGAATGTGTTTGACTTTCATTTGATTCAATTAGCTTTGTAGAATGTATTTTACTTTTATTTGATTTAATTAGCTTTGTTTAAATTCATTTGACTCTCATTTGATTCAAATAGCTTTGTTTGAATGTGTTTGAATTTCATTTGATTCAATTAGCTTTGTAGAATGTACTTGATTTTCATTTGATTCAAAATCTTTGTTTGAATGTGTTTGACTTTCATTTTATTTAATTAGCTTTGTTTGAATGTGTTTGACTTTCATTTGATTCAATTAGCTTTGTAGAATGTGTTTGACTTTCATTTGATTCACTTAGCTTTGTTGAATGTATTTGACTTTCATTTTCTTCAAATAGCTTTGTTTGAATGTGTTTGACTTTCATTTGATTCAATTAGCTTTGTAGAATGTATTAGACATTCATTTAATTAAAATAGCTTTGTTTGAATGTGTTTGACTTTCATTTGATTCAATTAACTTTGTTTGAATGTGTTTGACTTTCATTTGATTCAATTAGCTTTGTAGAATGTGTTTGACTTTCATTTGATTCACTTAGCTTTGTTGAATGTATTTGACTTTCATTTGATTCAAATAGCTTTGTTTGAATGTGCTTGACTTTCATTTGATTCAATTAGCTTTGTTTGAATGTGTTTGACTTTCATTTGATTTAATTAGCTTTGTTGAATGTATTTGACTTTCATTTGATTCAAATAGCTTTGTTTGAATGCGTTTAACTTTCATTTGATTCAATTAGCTTTGTAGAATACATTTCAATTTCATTTAATTTAAACAACTTTGTTTGAATTTGTTTGACTTTCATTTGACTCAAATAGCTTTATTTGATTGTGTTTGACTTACATTTGATACAATTAGCTTTGTAGAACGTATTTGACTTTCATTTGATTCAAATAGCTTTGTTTGAATGTGTTTGACTTTCATTTGATTCCATCAGCTTTGTAGAATATCTTTGACTTTCAATTGATTCAAATAGCTTTGTTTGAATGTGTTTGACTTTCATTTGATTCAATTAGCTTTGTAGAATGTATTTGACTTTCATTTGATTCAAATAGCTTTGTTTGAATGTGTTTGACTTTCATTTGATTCAATTAGCTTTGTAGAATGTATTTTACTTTCATTTGTGTCAAATAACTTTGTTTGACTGTGGTTGACTTTCATTTGTTTCAATTTGCTTTGTAGAATGTATTTCACTTTCATTTGCTTTAAATAGCTTTGTTTGAATGTGTTTTACTTTCATTTGATTCAATTAGCTTTGTAGAATGTATTTGACATTCATTTAATTAAAATAGCTTTGTTTGAATGTGTTTGACTTTCATTTGATTCAATTAGCTTTGTTTGAATGTGTTTGACTTTCATTTGATTCAATTAGCTTTGTAGAATGTATTTGAATTTCATTTTATTCAAATAGCTTTGTTTGAATGTGTTTGACTTTCAATTGATTCAATTAGCTTTGTAGAATTGATGTGGATCAAGAGGGAAATTCTTTTGAAGAGCCAATCATATTGGTTTTAAGGCCAATAGGGTTTGAGCTTGGAGTAAAGAATCAAGAATGGTTAACATGCGCAGCCATTGAAGAAGAAGTCAAGGTCCAGTTGGGTTCCGACGACGGCAGCGGCGGCGACGCGCCGATCTGGGTGCCACGCGCCGGCTCCCTAGCTCCGGCCTGAGTCCAGCTACACGGCGGTGGGGCGCGTGTCGATGATGGCGGCGCGTGAGGTGGTGGTTCGGCGGCAGTACGAAAAGAAAGATTTTCCTAACTTAGTTTTTTCTAGAGTTTTTGCTTGCAAGTTTTTACCTTTCACTTGAAAGGGTTTTTCTTGGTTTAAGCAATTAGGAATCTTCTTAATTTCTGTTAATTTAGTTTTAAATAATTTCTAAGTCAATTAGGAATTGTTTTAAGAAGTTTTAGGTTAATTAGAACTAGTCTTATTACTAGTTTCCTAGTTCCATTAGAATTGGTTCTCCTATTCTATCTAGGATACTTGGGGATCAAGGCTAGGGTTTTTTCCTAGTTCGAATAGACTTAGGAATAGTTAGTTTTAGTCTATAAATAATGTAATTTTCGTGATTTTTCAGAACATTCGAAAATCATTAAAATTCAAGTTAATTGTTTGTTTTGCTTAATTGCTTACAAATTCTTTTGCTAGTTTTCAATTCAAGGAGTTGTTTTGATAATTAGAACGTTCAATTCTTAGTTCTAGGAGTAGTCTAAGTTTTGTTCATCAAAGTACTTAGTTCCAGGAGTGGTCTAGGTAATTTGAGAGGCGTTGAATTCGTTCCAGGAGTGGTCGTTTTCAAAGTCATATCCGGTTCGTTATTCTTAAGTTGTTCGATTTTCTTAGGAAATTCGAAGGGCTTGTGTTACTTGTGTGATTTTAGATTCTTTATTAAGTTAAGGGGTTTAAATCCACATCAAGAATGTATTTGACTGTCATTTGATTCAAATAGCTCTGTTTGAATGTGTTTGAATTTCATTTAATTCAATTTGCTTTGTAGAATGCATTTCACTTTCATTTGATTAATATAGCTTTGTTTGAATGTATTTGACTTTCATTTAAATTAAATAGCTTTTTTTGGAAGTGTTTGACTTTCATTTGATTTAAAAGGCTTTGTTTGAATGTGTTTGACTTTCATTTGATTCAATTAGCTTTGTAGAATGTATTTTACTTTTATTTGATTTAATTAGCTTTGTTTGAATTTATTTGACTCTCATTTGATTCAAATAGCTTTGTTTGAATTTCATTTGATTCAATTAGCTTTGTAGAATGTATTTGATTTTCATTTGATTCAAAATCTTTGTTTGAATGTGTTTGACTTTCATTTGATTCAATTAGCTTTGTTTGAATGTATTTGACTTTCATTTGATTCAATTAGCTTTGTAGAATGTGTTTGACTTTCATTTGATTCACTTTGCTTTGTTGAATGTATTTGACTTTCATTTTCTTCAAATAGCTTTTTTTGAATGTGTTTGACTTTCATTTGATTCAATTAGCTTTGTAGAATGTATTAGACATTCATTTAATTAAAATAGCTTTGTTTGAATGTGTTTGACTTTCATTGGATTCAATTAGCTTTGTTTGAATGTGTTAGACTTTCATCTGTTTCAATTAGCTTTGTAGAATGTATTTGACTTTCATTTGATTCAAATAGCTTTGTTTGAATGTGTTTGACTTTCAATTGATTCAATTAGCTTTGTAGAATGTATTTGACTGTCATTTGATTCAAATTACTTTATTTGAATGTGTTTAAATTTCATTTAATTCAATTAGCTTTGTAGAATGCATTTTTACTTTCATTTGATTTATATAGCTTTGTTTGAATGTATTTGACTTTCATTTAAATTAAAAAGCTCTTTTTGAATGTGTTTGACTTTCATTTGATTTAAAAGGCTTTGTTTGAATGTGTTTGACTTTCATTTGATTCAATTAGCTTTGTAGAATGTATTTTACTTTTATTTGATTGAATTAGCTTTGTTTAAATTTATTTGACTCTCATTTGATTCAAATAGCTTTGTTTGAATGTGTTTGAATTTAATTTGATTCAATTAGCTTTGTAGAATGTACTTGATTTTCATTTGATTCAAAATCTTTGTTTGAATGTGTTTGACTTTCATTTTATTTAATTAGCTTTGTTTGAATGTGTTTGACTTTCATTTGATTCAATTAGCTTTGTAGAATGTGTTTGACTTTTATTTGATTCACTTAGCTTTGTTGAATGTATTTGACTTTCATTTTCTTCAAATAGCTTTGTTTGAATGTGTTTGACTTTCATTTGATTCAATTAGCTTTGTAGAATGTATTAGACATTCATTTAATTAAAATAGCTTTGTTTGAATGTGTTTGACTTTCATTTGATTCAATTAACTTTGTTTGAATGTGTTTGACTTTCATTTGATTCAATTAGCTTTTTAGAATGTGTTTGACTTTCATTTGATTCACTTAGCTTTGTTGAATGTATTTGACTTTCATTTGATTCAAATAGCTTTGTTTGAATGTGCTTGACTTTCATTTGATTCAATTAGCTTTGTTTGAATGTGTTTAACTTTCATTTGATTAAATTAGCTTTGTTGAATGTATTTGACTTTCATTTGATTCAAATAGCTTTGTTTGAATGCGTTTAACTTTCATTTGATTCAATTAGCTTTGTAGAATACATTTCACTTTCATTTAATTTAAACAACTTTGTTTGAATTTGTTTGACTTTCATTTGACTCAAATAGCTTTATTTGATTGTGTTTGACTTACATTTGATACAATTAGCTTTGTAGAACGTATTTGACTTTCATTTGATTCAAATAGCTTTGTTTGAATGTGTTTGACTTTCATTTGATTCCATCAGCTTTGTAGAATATCTTTGACTTTCAATTGATTCAAATAGCTTTGTTTGAATGTGTTTGACTTTCATTTGATTCAATTAGCTTTGTAGAATGTATTTGACTTTCATTTGATTCAAATAGCTTTGTTTGAATGTGTTTGTGACCAAGATGGTCAAGGGTCACTCATCCATGGTCAAGATAAGGAAGTCCAATACGGTGCTAGTGAGCAAGGTACTGAGGGAATCTTTTTGTCCAAATCATTCTTCAATCCAATGCACGGTTTTAGTCCAAAGAGTTTAACAAATGGTTACACTTCTCTTAGTGTAACTAATCTTGTTGAAGGCATCTAGTTAATGTGTCGTTTTTCCAAGCTTGAAGCCACGCATGATTGATGCATTTGAGAGTTACATTGGACTGATTATGAAGGCGTGATTCAAGGCTTGTGTTGGGCGTGAATTAAGGCATTGGTTGGCTGATTATTCTACCTCTTTACTTGGGGGTTATTTGTACTTAATTAGAGAGTTGTTGCTGGAATAAAGGAGCTTGAATCAAGGGTTTAAATGGGAGGTTACAAGCGTGACTCAAGGGGGCTGTTTGCACGTTTCTTGGACGTTGAAGATGCTCTTTGAAGACTTCATGTTTGCTGAACGTTTCCTCTTTAATTTAAGCATAGTTTTTAAGCTTAATTGAGTAGTTTTATTTTGTTGTTATGAGGGATTAATTGGACGGTTATATGAGCCTTTTAATCACCTTATAGTTAGTATCTTATTTTGTCTTTTAAATTAGGCAAGTGATGGATGATCATTAAAAGTTGTAAAGAGGAATCCCATGTTCCTTTATGTAACTTATACACTACTATAAATAGTGTGCTATGCATGAATGAAAAGTATCCAGAAATTTGCTTAAACACTTGTGTTTTGATTGATTAAACGTGACTTAGTAACTAGTCATTTTTAAGGTCCAAGTTTGTTAGCTCAAATTTGAAGAGTGCTAGTTTTGGTAGAGTGTTCCCAAACCTAGGAGCTTGCGTAGTGAACGAGTGGGTTGAGTGTTCCCTATTCCTAACTACACCAAGCAAAGGGTGAGTGTTCCCCTTTGTTATATCCGAAACTAGGGTGAGTGTTCCCCTATTTTCACCTTCATTGTTCACGATTTCACTAAGACCCCTTAAAACATACTTTTGTAACAAGGTTCTCATCTTGTTTACACATCATTTGGCGCGTCAGGTAGGGGGTGTTTTTCTAAACATTTCCTAAGGGGTCGAATACCTACATACCATGGGAGAAAACCCGGACTTAAGGACAGCGTTGGAAGCTCTTAATCGATCCATTGCTAGTCAAGAAAGGTTGGCCGAAACCAATGCCAATCTACAAGGGAACCTTGCTGCCTTGATGGCAAGGCTCATGAACGAGCAAGATAGGAGAGATCAAAATGAGGACCCTCCACCTAGGAGGGAGGATAGAAGCCTCAAAGTGGACGTTCCTTCTTTTGATGGGACACTTGATCCAGAGAAGTACTTGGAATGGGAGAAATCCTTGGAGAGGTACTTTGAATATAAGGACATTCATGAGGATGTTCAACGTTTTAAGATTGCCAAGGTCAAGCTTAAAGGCTATGGTGATAGTTGGCTACAAGGAGAGCAAAGGGGACGTGCCCTTAGGGGGAAAGCTCCTATCTCTACTTGGGGCAAACTCAAGAAACGGATGAAAGACCGTTTCATCCCACACAATTACAAGCAAAGTCAATATGTGAAGTGGAGTACCTTGCAACAAAATGGGGACTCTGTGGAGGATTACATAAAAGAGTTTGATAGACTTGCTATTGTGTGTGAAGTAACCGAAAATGAAGAGCTCAAGATGGGGCGTTTCGTATCTGGTTTGGACCAAGAATTACAAGACAAACTTGAAGGTTATACTAACCTCACGTTTGTTGAAGCTTGCAAATTGGTGATTAAGTTCGATGCTAAGAGGAAAAAGAAGAAGCCTACTACCATCCCTCAATTGGCACGAAAACCTTCTTTCCCTACAAAGGAAGGGTCTTCCTTCAACAGACCGAGTAATCCACCAAAGAAGGACACCAAGGACGTGAAGCTAGGTGACATTGTGTGTTACAAATGTGGAGGACGAGGTCATTACAAGAAGGATTGTCCTAATACTAGGGCGTTAACCATACAAGAGGTTAAGCTCATGGCCACTCAAAACATCAACTGGGATGAGTTTGAGGAGGAGGAAGAAGAAGTTGAAGATGATTGTGATGATTGCATGGCCGAGCCAGAGGGGAAGACTAGCCTCGTGATTAGGAGGGCCTTGCAAGCACGTGTGGAAGAGCATGCTGCCCCCCAACGCCAACACATTTTCATCACCCGTTGTAGAATTGGTGACGAGGTATGTGATTTGATTATTGATGGAGGGAGTGAGGCTAATACCGTGTCTAAGACCTTAGTATCTAAACTTGGTCTAACTACTACTAATCATCCACAACCTTACAAGTTGAGTTGGTTAGATTCAAATGCTAGCACCGGGGTTAGGAAGCAATGCATGGTTTCTTTTTGTGTTGGTTCATATTGTGATTCTATATTATGTGATGTTGTGTCTATGGATGCTTGTCATATTCTACTTGGTAGGCCTTGGCAAACGGATAAAAAATCTATACATGATGGGTATCACAATACGTATACCATAGTCCATGAAGGGAGGAAGAAAAAACTACACCCTTTACCACCCCCACGGTTTTCACCATCACAAACCCCACAAAAAGAAGTATCCTTGTTGTCTCTTAAAGAGTTTGAGAGGGAGTTGGAAGGTGAGGGAGAGTTGTTCATGCTGTACTCCAAGGAAACCCACGAAAAATTTGTTGCTCATAATCCTAGGTTAGCCCAATTGATTAAGGATTTTGAGGACGTTTTTCCGGATGAATTACCTAAAGGACTACCACCCATACGAGGAATTGAGCATCAAATTGATCTCATTCCCGGAGCACCCTTGCCAAATAAACCAGCCTATAGATGTAACCCTTTAGAAACTAAGGAGTTACAACGACAAATTGAAGAGCTAATGGGTATGGGTTATGTGCGTGAGTCCATGAGTCCATGTGCCGTTCCTGCTTTGTTGGTCCCTAAGAAAGATGGTACTTGGAGAATGTGTATTGATAGTAGAGCCGTTAATAACATTACCATCAAGTACAGGTTTCCAATTCCAAGGCTTGATGACATGCTTGATGAGCTGAGTGGTTCCAAGGTCTTCTCAAAAGTAGACTTGAGAAGTGGGTATCATCAAATTCGCATGAGAGAAGGGGATGAATGGAAGACTGCGTTCAAGACAAAGCATGGGTTGTATGAGTGGCTCGTCATGCCATTTGGCCTTACAAATGCCCCTAGCACGTTCATGAGATTAATGAATGAAGTGCTAAGGCCATTTCTTGGCAAGTTTGTGGTAGTATACTTGGATGACATTCTCATTTATTCACGTGATGAAGAAGCTCATTTTGATCATCTTTTTCAAGTATTTTCTGTTTTAAGACAAGAAAAATTGTATGGGAAACTAGAAAAATGTGATTTTTTATTGTATGAAGTCATGTTTCTTGGCTATATAGTTTCAGGTGATGGCGTGAAGGTAGACCCTAGCAAAATTGAAGCAATTCAATCATGGCCTAGTCCGAAGACACTCACGGAAGTTCGTTCATTTCATGGACTTGCTTCTTTCTATAGAAGATTTATCAAGAATTTTAGCACACTCATGGCTCCCATAACTGAGTGTACTAAGAAGGGGACGTTTGAATGGACTACTCAAGCTCAAAAGGCCTTTGAAGAAGTCAAGGAGAAAATGTGCAACACTCCTATTCTCGCACTTCCTGATTTTTCCAAGCCATTTGAAGTTGAGTGTGACGCAAGTGGAAAAGGTATTGGTGCCGTGTTGATTCAAGGTGGGCGTCCTATTGCCTACTTTAGTGAGAAGATGAGTCAAGGCAAGTTGAATTACTCCACCTATGACAAAGAGTTCTATGCTATGGTAAGAGCTCTAGAACATTGGTCACATTATTTGAGACCACAACCTTTCATTTTGCATTCCGATCATGAATCATTGAGGTTCATACATGGTCAAAAGAAGCTGAACGCAAGACACGCAAAGTGGGTCGAATTTTTACAAACATTTAACTTTTCCTCTAAATACAAGAGTGGGAAAGCTAATGTGGTTGCGGATGCCTTGTCTAGAAGACATAATTTGCTTGGAATGGTTGAAGCAAAGGTACTTGGGTTCGATTTGATCAAGGAGTATTATCAAGAAGATGATGAACTCAAGGGGATAATTGAAAAATGTGTCCATGGAGTCTATGATCTGTTTTCCTTACATAATGGTTTTCTTTTTAAAGGAAATAGATTATGTATTCCAAAATGTCCCATTAGAAGTTTGTTGATACATGAAGCTCCTGGGGGAGGACTAGCTGGTCACGTTGGTATTCACAAGACAATGGAGCTTCTCCAAGCTCACTTTTATTGGCCGAAAATGTTAGCCACGGTTCATCGTGTGGTGAGTCGTTGTTCTACTTGTCAAAGAGCAAAAATGGTGTTTCACAAAGGTCTCTACAAGCCCTTGCCAATTCCCGAAAGACCTTGGGAAGATGTTAGTATGGATTTTATTGTAGCTTTGCCTAGAACTCAAAGAGGCAAGGATTCAATAATGGTGGTGGTTGATCGGTTCTCAAAAATGGCTCACTTCATTCCTTGCCATAAAACTGAAGATGCAATGAAAGTGGCTAAGTTATATTTTGAAGAGGTGGTTCGTTTTCATGGGGTGCCACGCACCATTGTGTCGGATCGTGATACTAAGTTCCTAAGTCATTTTTGGGAGTCTATGTGGCGTTTGATGGGAACCAAGTTGTTGTTTTCTACCTCACATCATCCACAAACTGATGGTCAAACGGAGGTGGTGAATAGAATACTTGGTTCGTTGCTTAGGGCTTTGGTGAGCAAAAGTACCAAAGATTGGGATAATAAGCTTGCTCATGCCGAGTTTGCTTATAATAGGACACCTAGTGCTACTACAAAGTATTCTCCTTTTGAAGTAGTCTATGGCGTCAATCCTTATGTTCCCATTGATCTTATTTCTTTGCCAAAAGACAAGTTCGTTCATGGTGGGGCAAAGGAGCAAGCCGAGTTCATGCTTAAAGTCCATAAAGAAGTTCGAAGAAACATTGAAAAGGCAAATGAAATCTACAAGAAACAAGCCAACAAACGAGTGCGAAATGTGAAGTCTTTTGAAGTTGGGGACTTGGTGTGGATTTACATGAGGAAAGAACGTTTTCCTAGCAAAAGGAAGAACAAGCTTATGCCAAGAGCCGAGGGTCCGTTTGAGGTCATGGAAAAGATCAATGACAACGCATACAAAGTTGATTTGGGAGGCCAATATGGTGTCTCAAGTACATTCAACATTGGTGATCTTGCTCCTTACTTTGATGATGACGAATTGAGGGCAATTCCTTTTGAAGAAGGGGAGGATGACCAAGATGGTCAAGGGTCACTCATCCATGGTCAAGATAAGGAAGTCCAATACGGTGCTAGTGAGCAAGGTACTGAGGGAATCTTTTTGTCCAAATCATTCTTCAATCCAATGCACGGTTTTAGTCCAAAGAGTTTAACAAATGGTTACACTTCTCTTAGTGTAACTAATCTTGTTGAAGGCATCTAGTTAATGTGTCGTTTTTCCAAGCTTGAAGCCACGCATGATTGATGCATTTGAGAGTTACATTGGACTGATTATGAAGGCGTGATTCAAGGCTTGTGTTGGGCGTGAATTAAGGCATTGGTTGGCTGATTATTCTACCTCTTTACTTGGGGGTTATTTGTACTTAATTAGAGAGTTGTTGCTGGAATAAAGGAGCTTGAATCAAGGGTTTAAATGGGAGGTTACAAGCGTGACTCAAGGGGGCTGTTTGCACGTTTCTTGGACGTTGAAGATGCTCTTTGAAGACTTCATGTTTGCTGAACGTTTCCTCTTTAATTTAAGCATAGTTTTTAAGCTTAATTGAGTAGTTTTATTTTGTTGTTATGAGGGATTAATTGGACGGTTATATGAGCCTTTTAATCACCTTATAGTTAGTATCTTATTTTGTCTTTTAAATTAGGCAAGTGATGGATGATCATTAAAAGTTGTAAAGAGGAATCCCATGTTCCTTTATGTAACTTATACACTACTATAAATAGTGTGCTATGCATGAATGAAAAGTATCCAGAAATTTGCTTAAACACTTGTGTTTTGATTGATTAAACGTGACTTAGTAACTAGTCATTTTTAAGGTCCAAGTTTGTTAGCTCAAATTTGAAGAGTGCTAGTTTTGGTAGAGTGTTCCCAAACCTAGGAGCTTGCGTAGTGAACGAGTGGGTTGAGTGTTCCCTATTCCTAACTACACCAAGCAAAGGGTGAGTGTTCCCCTTTGTTATATCCGAAACTAGGGTGAGTGTTCCCCTATTTTCACCTTCATTGTTCACGATTTCACTAAGACCCCTTAAAACATACTTTTGTAACAAGGTTCTCATCTTGTTTACACATCAGTTTGACTTTCATTTGATTCAATTAGCTTTGTAGAATGTATTTTACTTTCATTTGAGTCAAATAACTTTGTTTGACTGTGTTTGACTTTCATTTGTTTAAATTTGCTTTGTAAAATGTATTTCACTTTCATTTGCTTTAAATAGCTTTGTTTGAATGTGTTTGACTTTCATTTGATTCAATTAGCTTTGTAGAATGTATTTGACTTTCAATTAATTAAAATTGCTTTGTTAGAATGTGTTTGACTTTCATTTGATTTAATTAGCTTTGTTTGAATGTGTTTGACTTTCATTTGATTCAATTAGCTTTGTAGAATGTATTTGACTTTCATTATATTCAAATAGCTTTGTTTGAATGTGTTTGACTTTCAATTGATTCAATTAGCTTTGTAGAATGTATTTGACTGTCATTTGATTCAAATAGCTCTGTTTGAATGTGTTTGAATTTCATTTAATTCAATTTGCTTTGTAGAATGCATTTCACTTTCATTTGATTAATATAGCTTTGTTTGAATGTATTTGACTTTCATTTAAATTAAATAGCTTTTTTTGAATGTGTTTGACTTTCATTTGATTTAAAAGGCTTTGTTTGAATGTGTTTGACTTTCATTTGATTCAATTAGCTTTGTAGAATGTATTTTACTTTTATTTGATTTAATTAGCTTTGTTTGAATTTATTTGACTCTCATTTGATTCAAATAGCTTTGTTTGAATTTCATTCGATTCAATTAGCTTTGTAGAATGTATTTGATTTTCATTTGATTCAAAATCTTTGTTTGAATGTGTTTGACTTTCATTTGATTCAATTAGCTTTGTTTGAATGTTTTTGACTTTCATTTGATTCAATTAGCTTTGTAGAATGTGTTTGACTTTCATTTGATTCACTTAGCTTTGTTGAATGTATTTGACTTTCATTTTCTTCAAATAGCTTTGTTTGAATGTGTTTGACTTTCATTTGATTCAATTAGCTTTGTAGAATGTATTAGACATTCATTTTATTAAAATAGCTTTGTTTGAATGTGTTTGACTTTCATTTGATTCAATTAACTTTGTTTGAATGTGTTTGACTTTCATTTGATTCAATTAGCTTTGTAGAATGTATTTGACTTTCATTTGATTCAAATAGCTTTGTTTGAATGTGTTTGACATTCAATTGATTCAATTAGCTTTGTAGAATGCATTTCACTTTCATTTGATTTATTTAGCTTTGTTTGAATGTGTTTGACTTTCATTTAAATTAAAAAGCTTTTTTTTGAATGTGTTTGACTTTCATTTGATTTAAAAGACTTTGTTTGAATGTGTTTTACTTTCATTTGATTCAATTAGCTTTGTAGAATGTATTTTACTTTTATTTTATTTAATTAGCTTTGTTTGAATTTATTTGACTCTGATTTGAATCAAATAGCTTTGTTGAATGTGTTTGACTTTCATTTGATTCAATTAGCTTTGTAGAATGTATTTGACTTTCACTTGATTCAAATAGCTTTATTTGAATGTGTTTGACTTTCATTTGATTCAATTAGCTTTGTAGAATGTATTTGACTTTCATTTGATTCGAAATCTTTGTTTGAATGTGTTTGACTTTCATTTAATTCAATTAGCTTTGTTTGAATGTGTTTGACTCTAATTTAATTCAATTAGCTTTGTAGAATGTATTAGACTTTTATTTGATTTAATTAGCTTTGTTTGAATGTATTTGACTCTCATTTGATTCAAATAGCTTTGTTTGAATGTGTTTGACTTTCATTTGATTCAAATAGCTTTGTTTGAATGTGTTTGACTTTCATTTGATTCAATTAGCTTTGTAGAATGTATTTGACTTTCATTTGATTAAAATAGCTTTGTTTGAATGTGCTTGACTTTCATTTGATTCAATTAGCTTTGTTTGAATGTGTTTGACTTTCATTTGATTCAATTAGCTTTGTTGAATGTATTTGACTTTCATTTGATTCAAATAGCTTTGTTTGAATGCGTTTAACTTTCATTTGATTCAATTAGCTTTGTAGAATACATTTCAATTTCATTTAATTTAAACAACTTCGTTTGAATGTGTTTGACTTTCATTTGACTCAAATAGCTTTATTTGATTGTGTTTGACTTACATTTGATACAATTGGCTTTGTAGAACGTATTTGACTTTCATTTGATTCAAATAGCTTTGTTTGAATGTGTTTGACTTTCATTTGATTCCATCAGCTTTGTAGAATATCTTTGACTTTCAATTGATTCAAATAGCTTTGTTTGAATGTGTTTGACTTTCATTTGATTCAATTAGCTTTGTAGAATGTATTTGACTTTCATTTGTTTCAAATAGCTTTGTTTGAATGTGTTTGACTTTCATTTAATTAAATTAGCTTTGTAGAATGTATTTGACTTTCATTTGAGTCAAATAACTTTGTTTGACTGTGTTTGACTTTCATTTGTTTCAATTTGCTTTGTAGAATGTTTTTTACTTTCATTTGCTTCAAATAGCTTTGTTTGAATGTGTTTGACTTTCATTTGATTCAATTAGCTTTGTAGAATGTATTTGACATTCATTTAATTAAAATAGCTTTGTTTGAATGTGTTTGACTTTCATTTGATTCAATTAGCTTTGTTTGAATGTGTTTAACTTTCATTTGTTTCAATTAGCTTTGTAGAATGTATTTGATTTTCATTTGATTCAAATAGCTTTGTTTGAATGTGTTTGACTTTCAATTGATTCAATTAGCTTTGTAGAATGTATTTGACTGTCATTTGATTCAAATAGCTCTGTTTGAATGTGTTTGAATTTCATTTAATTCAATTTGCTTTGTAGAATGCATTTCACTTTCATTTGATTAATATAGCTTTGTTTGAATGTATTTGACTTTCATTTAAATTAAATAGCTTTTTTTGAATGTGTTTGACTTTCATTTGATTTAAAAGGCTTTGTTTGAATGTGTTTGACTTTCATTTGATTCAATTAGCTTTGTAGAATGTATTTTACTTTTATTTGATTTAATTAGCTTTGTTTGAATTTATTTGACTCTCATTTGATTCAAATAGCTTTGTTTGAATTTCATTCGATTCAATTAGCTTTGTAGAATGTATTTGATTTTCATTTGATTCAAAATCTTTGTTTGAATGTGTTTGACTTTCATTTGATTCAATTAGCTTTGTTTGAATGTTTTTGACTTTCATTTGATTCAATTAGCTTTGTAGAATGTGTTTGACTTTCATTTGATTCACTTAGCTTTGTTGAATGTATTTGACTTTCATTTTCTTCAAATAGCTTTGTTTGAATGTGTTTGACTTTCATTTGATTCAATTAGCTTTGTAGAATGTATTAGACATTCATTTTATTAAAATAGCTTTGTTTGAATGTGTTTGACTTTCATTTGATTCAATTAACTTTGTTTGAATGTGTTTGACTTTCATTTGATTCAATTAGCTTTGTAGAATGTATTTGACTTTCATTTGATTCAAATAGCTTTGTTTGAATGTGTTTGACATTCAATTGATTCAATTAGCTTTGTAGAATGCATTTCACTTTCATTTGATTTATTTAGCTTTGTTTGAATGTGTTTGACTTTCATTTAAATTAAAAAGCTTTTTTTGAATGTGTTTGACTTTCATTTGATTTAAAAGACTTTGTTTGAATGTGTTTTACTTTCATTTGATTCAATTAGCTTTGTAGAATGTATTTTACTTTTATTTTATTTAATTAGCTTTGTTTGAATTTATTTGACTCTGATTTGAATCAAATAGCTTTGTTGAATGTGTTTGACTTTCATTTGATTCAATTAGCTTTGTAGAATGTATTTGACTTTCACTTGATTCAAATAGCTTTATTTGAATGTGTTTGACTTTCATTTGATTCAATTAGCTTTGTAGAATGTATTTGACTTTCATTTGATTCGAAATCTTTGTTTGAATGTGTTTGACTTTCATTTAATTCAATTAGCTTTGTTTGAATGTGTTTGACTCTAATTTAATTCAATTAGCTTTGTAGAATGTATTAGACTTTTATTTGATTTAATTAGCTTTGTTTGAATGTATTTGACTCTCATTTGATTCAAATAGCTTTGTTTGAATGTGTTTGACTTTCATTTGATTCAAATAGCTTTGTTTGAATGTGTTTGACTTTCATTTGATTCAATTAGCTTTGTAGAATGTATTTGACTTTCATTTGATTAAAATAGCTTTGTTTGAATGTGCTTGACTTTCATTTGATTCAATTAGCTTTGTTTGAATGTGTTTGACTTTCATTTGATTCAATTAGCTTTGTTGAATGTATTTGACTTTCATTTGATTCAAATAGCTTTGTTTGAATGCGTTTAACTTTCATTTGATTCAATTAGCTTTGTAGAATACATTTCAATTTCATTTAATTTAAACAACTTCGTTTGAATGTGTTTGACTTTCATTTGACTCAAATAGCTTTATTTGATTGTGTTTGACTTACATTTGATACAATTGGCTTTGTAGAACGTATTTGACTTTCATTTGATTCAAATAGCTTTGTTTGAATGTGTTTGACTTTCATTTGATTCCATCAGCTTTGTAGAATATCTTTGACTTTCAATTGATTCAAATAGCTTTGTTTGAATGTGTTTGACTTTCATTTGATTCAATTAGCTTTGTAGAATGTATTTGACTTTCATTTGTTTCAAATAGCTTTGTTTGAATGTGTTTGACTTTCATTTAATTAAATTAGCTTTGTAGAATGTATTTGACTTTCATTTGAGTCAAATAACTTTGTTTGACTGTGTTTGACTTTCATTTGTTTCAATTTGCTTTGTAGAATGTTTTTTACTTTCATTTGCTTCAAATAGCTTTGTTTGAATGTGTTTGACTTTCATTTGATTCAATTAGCTTTGTAGAATGTATTTGACATTCATTTAATTAAAATAGCTTTGTTTGAATGTGTTTGACTTTCATTTGATTCAATTAGCTTTGTTTGAATGTGTTTAACTTTCATTTGTTTCAATTAGCTTTGTAGAATGTATTTGATTTTCATTTGATTCAAATAGCTTTGTTTGAATGTGTTTGACTTTCAATTGATTCAATTAGCTTTGTAGAATGTATTTGACAGTCATTGATTCAAATAGCTTTATTTGAATGTGTTTGAATTTCATTTAATTCAATTAGCTTTGTAGAATGCATTTTTACTTTGATTTGATTAATATAGCTTTGTTTGAATGTATTTGACTTTCATTTAAATTAAATAGCTTTTTTTGAATGTGTTTGACTTTCATTTGATTTAAAAGGCTTTGTTTGAATGTGTTTGACTTTCATTTGATTCAATTAGCTTTGTAGAATGTATTTTACTTTTATTTGATTTAATTAGCTTTGTTTGAATTTATTTGACTCTCATTTGATTAAATTAGCTTTGTTTGAATGTGTTTGACTTTCATTTGATTCAATTAGCTTTGTAGAATGTGTTTGACTTTCATTTGATTCACTTAGCTTTGTTGAATGTATTTGACTTTCATTTGATTCAAATAGCTTTGTTTGAATGTGTTTGACTTTCATTTGATTCAATTAGCTTTGTAGAATGTATTTGACATTCATTTAATTAAAATAGCTTTGTTTGAATGTGTTTGACTTTCATTTGATTCAATTAGCTTTGTTTGAATGTGTTAGACTTTCATCTGTTTCAATTAGCTTTGTAGAATGTATTTGATTTTCATTTGATTCAAATAGCTTTGTTTGAATTTGTTTCACTTTCAATTGATTCAATTAGCTTTGTAGAATGTATTTGACTGTCATTTGATTCAAATTACTTTATTTGAATGTGTTTGAATTTCATTTAATTCAATTAGCTTTGTAGAATGCATTTTTACTTTCATTTGATTTATATAGCTTTGTTTGAATGTATTTGACTTTCATTTAAATTAAAAAGCTCTTTTTGAATGTGTTTGACTTTCATTTGATTTTAAAAGGCTTTGTTTGAATGTGTTTGACTTTCATTTGATTCAATTAGCTTTGTAGAATGTATTTTACTTTTATTTGATTTAATTAGCTTTCTTTAAATTTATTTGACTCTCATTTGATTCAATTAGCTTTGTTTGAATGTGTTTGAATTTCATTTGATTCAATTAGCTTTGTAGAATGTACTTGATTTTCATTTGATTCAAAATCTTTGTTTGAATGTGTTTGACTTTCATTTGATTGAATTAGCTTCGTTTGAATGTGTTTGACTTTCACTTGATTCAATTAGCTTTGTAGAATGTGTTTGATTTTCATTTGATTCACTTAGCTTTGTTGAATGTATTTGACTTTCATTTTCTTCAAATAGCTTTAATTGAATGTGTTTGACTTTCATTTGATTCAATTAACTTTGTTTGAATGTGTTTGACTTTCATTTCATTCAATTAGCATTGTAGAATGTATTTGACTTTCATTTGATTCAAATAGCTTTGTTTGAATGTGTTTGACTTTCAATTGATTCAATTAGCTTTGTAGAATGTATTTTACAGTCATTTGATTCAAATAGCTTTGTTTGAATGAGTTTGAATTTCATTTAATTCAATTTGCTTTGTAGAATGCATTTCACTTTCATTTGATTTATTTAGCTTTGTTTGAATGTGTTTGACTTTCATTTAAATTAAAAAGCTTTTTTTGAATTTGTTTGACTTTCATTTGATTTAAAAGACTTTGTTTGAATGTGTTTTACTTTCATTTGATTCAATTAGCTTTGTAGAATGTATTTTACTTTTATTTTATTTAATTAGCTTTGTTTGAATTTATTTGACTCTGATTTGAATCAAATAGCTTTGTTTGAATGTGTTTGACTTTCATTTGATTCAATTAGCTTTGTAGAATGTATTTGACTTTCACTTGATTCAAATAGCTTTATTTGAATGTGTTTGACTTTCCTTTGATTCAATTAGCTTTGTAGAATGTATTTGACTTTCATTTGATTAAAATAGCTTTGTTTGAATGTGCTTGACTTTCATTTGATTCAATTAGCTTTGTTTGAATGTGTTTGACTTTCATTTAATTTAATTAGCTTTGTTAAATGTATTTGACTTTCATTTGATTCAAATAGCTTTGTTTGAATGCGTTTAACTTTCATTTGATTCAATTTACTTTTGTAGAATACATTTCACTTTCATTTAATATAAACAACTTTGTTTGAATTTGTTTGACTTTCATTTGACTCAAATAGCTTTATTTGATTGTGTTTGACTTACATTTGATACAATTAGCTTTGTAGAACGTATTTGACTTTCATTTGATTCAAATAGCTTTGTTTGAATGTGTTTGACTTTCATTTGATTCCATCAGCTTTGTAGAATATCTTTGACTTTCAATTGATTCAAATAGCTTTGTTTGAATGTGTTTGACTTTCATTTGATTCAATTAGCTTTGTAGAATGTATTTGACTTTCATTTGATTCAAATAGCTGTTGTAGCCAAGCCTAACAACTTGGTTATGGACATTTCTTTGGTTCAAGATGTAGCATCATGTTTTGGTGCTATGCATTCTATCCTTGGGCAGCAAGATATTCAACCCCTTGAATTTCTTGTTGTTCTTATTAACTAGTTTATTCTAGTTCTTTTTATGCTTTGAATAAATTGTAAACTTTAGTCTTATTTTAAGTTTGCAAATTAGCTATATTTTTCTTAGTTATTTTTAGCTGATTTTAGTTCGAAAATTATTGTCACATTCACACAAAAGTACAAGTGCAAAAATACATCAAAATGGCAGCCATTTAAGCTTGGAATCCGAAATTCTTTTACAAGGAATTTCAAAGCTTTAACTTGGGTGTTACAATCAGCATCAATAAGGAGTTACAAGCTTTCAATTGAGTCTTCAAGTGGCCGTTTACTTCAGCCAGCAATGGGTACATTCAAGAGGCGTCCAAGTACATCCTTGTCTACATACATTCAAGCTTAATTCAAGGCTTGAAACAAGGGGGAGTTACACTTCACTTGCTGTTTGAATTGGGCGTGAAAAGGGGAGCCGTTACAACTCCAAGTTGCTGCTTTGATTGGCGTGAATCAAGGGGGGGTTATACTCTCTTGTTTCTGATTTTATTTCACTCATAATTTGGAGGTTACAAACCGCCATTTGCTCTTGATGTATCTAGCTAAGTAAGGCTTCTTTTATTAATGTATCTAGACTACAAAAAGCTGATATGTACTTAGTTGGACGTGTAACAAGTGAGCTTTAAGCCACTTAACTTAGCTTGTACTTAAGATGCTTGCTCACTATAAATAGCAAGCAAATGTGAATGAAAAATCAGATTTTTTGGAACAAAAAAAACTTGTCTTACATTCGTTTCTTGGATTAGAAACAAAAACCTGAAATTCTTGGATTTGGAATTTCGTTTCCTTTGCTTAGTTAGCTAGTTTAGGCTACTAGTTGGCTTGTGATCTTAGGAATCCAAAACGTTTCTTAGTGGTGTGACTGTATCTAAGAAGCCTTTGGTTCTTTAGCCTTATCTATCCCTTGGTTTATCCCTTGTGTATTTCGAGTGTTACTCCAAATATACAACATTTGGCGCTAGAAGGAGGGGGGTCTAGCAAACAAATACCCAAACACAATACCCCAAACACATACCCAAACACAAACCATGGCCGACATCCCACCCCCTAATTGGCAAGAATATGTCAATAAGGTTGCACAAGAGAAAGAAGATATGGAGCAACGAATGCAATATTTGCAAGGTCAGTTAAGAGACCTTTCTATTAAGTTGCGCCATCAAAAAGAGGGTTTTACCAATCATAGTGATGAAGAAGTGAGTGAATCTAATTTCAATCACAATGATAGACCTTATCATGAAAGAGAAAGGTCACGGCCTAACAATGACATTAAGGCTGACATTCCGGAGTATGATGGCAAACTCGATGCTGATGAGTTTGTAGAATGGCTTAGAACGGTGGAGAGAGTGTTTGATTACAAGCAAACACCGGAAGAAAAGAAGGTGAAAATTGTAGCCTTGAAGTTGAGAAAATATGCCTCAACTTGGTGGGCTAGCGTGTGTGCCAAAAGGGAAAGGCAAGACAAAGAGAAAGTGAGATCGTGGATCAAGATGAAGAAGTTGCTGAAACAAAAGTTTCTTCCCACATACTATGTGCAAGAAAACTTTTCCAAGTTCCACAACCTCAAACAAGGTACAAAATCAGTAGAAGAATATGCTAGGGAATTTGAAGGATTTGTCATGAAATGTGGAGTAGAGGAAGATGAACCTCAAACATTGGTGCGCTTTTTGGGAGGGCTTGACCCAAAAATAGCCAATGTGGCCGAACTACATCCTTACTCTACCCTTGAAGAGCTCATTATCTTAGCACATAAGATTGAGCAGCAACAAAAAGCAAGAGGCAAAAGTGAATCATCACGTTTTGCATCTCAAACCTCATTTCCCCAGACAAAGCAAACATCCAATTTCCCACCTTTAAACCCAACGTCCAATCAGCCTACTTCTAAACCACCTTCACAAAACACCCAAGATTCCAACCCAAAACCAGCCCCAAGAAGATGTTTTCGGTGTCAAGGCCTTGGACATTTGGCTAGTGATTGTCCAAATAAAAGGATTGTCACTTTGATTGAGCATGAAGAGGAGGATGAATTAGAAAATGAAGTGGACAGCAACCTTGAGGAGAATGATGAGTATGCGTGTCTTGGACCAGACGAAGGAGAATGCTTGGTGGTTCGACGCACACTTAGCAATATGGTTGGCAAAGAAGGAAGTTTGCAACGTGAGTCAATCTTTCACACTCGTTGCACCATTGGTGGAAAGGTATGTTCATTGATTATTGATGGAGGTAGTTGTACCAATGTAGCTTCACAAGTAATGATAGACAAGCTGAAACTTAAAACCGTTCCTCACCCTAAACCTTATGTGATTCAATGGCTAAATCATGGTAAAGGGATTCAAGTAACACAACAAGTCTTGTTACCATTTAGCATTGGTAAAACTTATGAAGAAAAATTGTGGTGTGATGTTATACCTATGAGTGCATGTCATATTTTACTTGGTAGACCTTGGTTATTTGATAGGCGTGTGATGCATGATGGGTATAAAAACACATATTCCTTCACTAGGGATGGACGGAAAATACTTCTTACCCCCCTAAACCTCAAAAACGATCACCCCATATCCACACCCCCTACTTACCTTACCACTCTCATAAAATCAGAATTGCATGAGTATAAAGCTCACAAACCATTCATTTTAAGCCAACTTGATGTCCCTTCCAAACCGTCACAAGAAGAGCCACACCCACTCCTCACCCCTCTTCTCAAAACCTTTTCCTATGTTTTCCCCGAAGACATTCCCCTTGGCTTACCCCCAAAACGTGATACACAACACAAAATTGATCTTGTTCCCGGTTCAATGCTCCCAAACAAACCAGCCTATGCAACTTATGATGCTACTCCTGTTGCTAACTTGTTTTTCAATGAGATTGTTCGTTTACATGGTGTACCTAAATCCATGGTGAGTGATCGTGATCCAAAATTTCTAAGTCATTTTTGGCTTACATTATGGAGGAAGATGGGCACGAAATTGAACTTTAGCACTTCAAGTCATCCTCAAACAGATGGTCAAACCGAAGTGACTAATAGAACTTTGGGATCCTTGCTGCGGTCTTTGGCTACTAAACGTCCCAAGCAATGGGAAGAGATGCTTTACTATGATGAGTTTGAAGAGTTGCCGAGTTTGAGGGCAAACTCTTTTCAAGAAGGGGGGAATGTTGTAGCCAAGCCTAACAACTTGGTTATGGACATTTCTTTGGTTCAAGATGTAGCATCATGTTTTGGTGCTATGCATTCTATCCTTGGGCAGCAAGATATTCAACCCCTTGAATTTCTTGTTGTTCTTATTAACTAGTTTATTCTAGTTCTTTTTATGCTTTGAATAAATTGTAAACTTTAGTCTTATTTTAAGTTTGCAAATTAGCTATATTTTTCTTAGTTATTTTTAGCTGATTTTAGTTCGAAAATTATTGTCACATTCACACAAAAGTACAAGTGCAAAAATACATCAAAATGGCAGCCATTTAAGCTTGGAATCCGAAATTCTTTTACAAGGAATTTCAAAGCTTTAACTTGGGTGTTACAATCAGCATCAATAAGGAGTTACAAGCTTTCAATTGAGTCTTCAAGTGGCCGTTTACTTCAGCCAGCAATGGGTACATTCAAGAGGCGTCCAAGTACATCCTTGTCTACATACATTCAAGCTTAATTCAAGGCTTGAAACAAGGGGGAGTTACACTTCACTTGCTGTTTGAATTGGGCGTGAAAAGGGGAGCCGTTACAACTCCAAGTTGCTGCTTTGATTGGCGTGAATCAAGGGGGGGTTATACTCTCTTGTTTCTGATTTTATTTCACTCATAATTTGGAGGTTACAAACCGCCATTTGCTCTTGATGTATCTAGCTAAGTAAGGCTTCTTTTATTAATGTATCTAGACTACAAAAAGCTGATATGTACTTAGTTGGACGTGTAACAAGTGAGCTTTAAGCCACTTAACTTAGCTTGTACTTAAGATGCTTGCTCACTATAAATAGCAAGCAAATGTGAATGAAAAATCAGATTTTTTGGAACAAAAAAAACTTGTCTTACATTCGTTTCTTGGATTAGAAACAAAAACCTGAAATTCTTGGATTTGGAATTTCGTTTCCTTTGCTTAGTTAGCTAGTTTAGGCTACTAGTTGGCTTGTGATCTTAGGAATCCAAAACGTTTCTTAGTGGTGTGACTGTATCTAAGAAGCCTTTGGTTCTTTAGCCTTATCTATCCCTTGGTTTATCCCTTGTGTATTTCGAGTGTTACTCCAAATATACAACAATAGCTTTGTTTGAATGTGTTTGACTTTCATTTGATTCAATTAGCTTTGTAGAATGTATTTTACTTTCAGTTGAGTCAAATAACTTTGTTTGACTGTGTTTGACTTTCATTTGTTTCAATTTGCTTTGTAGAATGTATTTCACTTTCATTTGCTTTAAATAGCTTTGTTTGAATGTGTTTGACTTTCATTTGATTCAATTAGCTTTGTAGAATGTATTTGACATTCATTTAATTAAAATTGCTTTGTTAGAATGTGTTTGACTTTCATTTGATTCAATTAGCTTTGTTTGAATGTGTTTGACTTTCATTTGATTCAATTAGCTTTGTAGAATGTATTTGACTTTCATTATATTCAAATAGCTTTGTTTGAATGTGTTTGACTTTCAATTAATTCAATTAGCTTTGTAGAATGTATTTGACTGTCATTTGATACAATTAGCTTTGTTTGAATGTGTTTGACTTTCATTTGATTCAATTAGCATTGTTTGAATGTGTTTGACTTTCATTTGATTCAATTAGCTTTGTAGAATGTATTTTACTTTCATTTGAGTCAAATAACTTTGTTTGACTGTGTTTGACTTTCATTTGTTTCAATTTGCTTTGTAGAATGTATTTGACTTTCATTTGCTTCAAATAGCTTTGTTTGAATGTGTTTGACTTTCATTTGATTCAATTAGCTTTGTAAAATGTATTTGACATTCATTTAATTAAAATAGCTTTATTTGAATGTGTTTGACTTTCATTTGATTCAATTAGCTTTGTTTGAATGTGTTTGACTTTCATTTGATTCAATTAGCTTTGTAGAATGTATTTGACTTTCATTTTATTCAAATAGCTTTGTTTGAATGTGTTTGACTTTCAATTGATTCAATTAGCTTTGTAGAATGTATTTGACTGTCATTTGATTCAAATAGCTCTGTTTGAAAGTGTTTGAATTTCATTTAATTCAATTTGCTTTGTAGAATGCATTTCACTTTCATTTGCTAAATATAGCTTTGTTTGAATGTATTTGACTTTCATTTAAATTAAATAGCTTTTTTTTAATGTGTTTGACTTTTATTTGATTTAAAAGGCTTTGTTTGAATGTGTTTGACTTTCATTTGATTCAATTAGCTTTGTAGAATGTATTTTACTTTTATTTGATTTAATTAGCTTTGTTTGAATTTATTTGACTCTGATTTGATTCAAATAGCTTTGTTTGAATTTCATTCGATTCAATTAGCTTTGTATAATGTATTTGATTTTCATTTGATTCAAAATCTTTGTTTGAATGTGTTTGACTTTCATTTGATTCAATTAGCTTTGTTTGAATGTATTTGACTTTCATTTGATTCAATTAGCTTTGTAGAATGTGTTTGACTTTCATTTGATTCACTTAGCTTTGTTGAATGTATTTGACTTTCATTTTCTTCAAATAGCTTTGTTTGAATGTGTTTGACTTTCATTTGATTCAATTAGCTTTGTAGAATGTATTAGACATTCATTTAATTAAAATAGCTTTGTTTGAATGTGTTTGACTTTCATTTGATTCAATTAACTTTGTTTGAATGTGTTTGACTTTCATTTGATTCAATTAGCTTTGTAGAATGTATTTGACTTTCATTTGATTCAAATAGCTTTGTTTGAATGTGTTTGACTTTCAATTGATTCAATTAGCTTTGTAGAATGTATTTTACAGTCATTTGATTCAAATAGCTTTGTTTGAATGTGTTTGAATTTCAAATAATTCAATTTGCTTTGTAGAATACATTTCCATTTCATTTGATTTATTTAGCTTTGTTTGAATGTGTTTGACTTTCATTTGATTCAATTAGCTTTGTAGAATGTATTTTACTTTTATTTTATTTAATTAGCTTTGTTTGAATTTATTTGACTCTGATTTGAATCAAATAGCTTTGTTGAATGTGTTTGACTTTCATTTGATTCAATTAGCTTTGTAGAATGTATTTGACTTTCACTTGATTCAAATAGCTTTATTTGAATGTGTTTGACTTTCATTTGATTCAATTAGCTTTGTAGAATGTATTTGACTTTCATTTGATTCGAAATCTTTGTTTGAATGTGTTTGACTTTCATTTAATTCAATTAGCTTTGTTTGAATGTGTTTGACTCTAATTTAATTCAATTAGCTTTGTAGAATGTATTAGACTATTATTTGATTTAATTATCTTTGTTTGAATGTATTTGACTCTCATTTGATTCAAATAGCTTTGTTTGAATGTGTTTGACTTTCATTTGATTCAAATAGCTTTGTTTGAATGTGTTTGACTTTCATTTGATTCAATTAGCTTTGTAGAATGTATTTGACTTTCATTTGATTAAAATAGCTTTGTTTGAATGTGCTTGACTTTCATTTGATTCAATTAGCTTTGTTTGAATGTGTTTGACTTTCATTTGATTCAATTAGCTTTGTTGAATGTATTTGACTTTCATTTGATTCAAATAGCTTTGTTTGAATGCGTTTAACTTTCATTTGATTCAATTAGCTTTGTAGAATACATTTCAATTTCATTTAATTTAAACAACTTCGTTTGAATGTGTTTGACTTTCATTTGATTTAAAAGACTTTGTTTGAATGTGTTTTACTTTCATTTGATTCAATTAGCTTTGTAGAATGTATTTTACTTTCATTTGAGTCAAATAACTTTGTTTGACTGTGTTTGACTTTCATTTGTTTCAATTTGCTTTGTAGAATGTATTTGACTTTCATTTGCTTCAAATAGCTTTGTTTGAATGTGTTTGACTTTCATTTGATTCAATTAGCTTTGTAAAATGTATTTGACATTCATTTAATTAAAATAGCTTTATTTGAATGTGTTTGACTTTCATTTGATTCAATTAGCTTTGTTTGAATGTGTTTGACTTTCATTTGATTCAATTAGCTTTGTAGAATGTATTTGACTTTCATTTTATTCAAATAGCTTTGTTTGAATGTGTTTGACTTTCAATTGATTCAATTAGCTTTGTAGAATGTATTTGACTGTCATTTGATTCAAATAGCTCTGTTTGAAAGTGTTTGAATTTCATTTAATTCAATTTGCTTTGTAGAATGCATTTCACTTTCATTTGCTAAATATAGCTTTGTTTGAATGTATTTGACTTTCATTTAAATTAAATAGCTTTTTTTGAATGTGTTTGACTTTTATTTGATTTAAAAGGCTTTGTTTGAATGTGTTTGACTTTCATTTGATTCAATTAGCTTTGTAGAATGTATTTTACTTTTATTTGATTTAATTAGCTTTGTTTGAATTTATTTGACTCTGATTTGATTCAAATAGCTTTGTTTGAATTTCATTCGATTCAATTAGCTTTGTATAATGTATTTGATTTTCATTTGATTCAAAATCTTTGTTTGAATGTGTTTGACTTTCATTTGATTCAATTAGCTTTGTTTGAATGTATTTGACTTTCATTTGATTCAATTAGCTTTGTAGAATGTGTTTGACTTTCATTTGATTCACTTAGCTTTGTTGAATGTATTTGACTTTCATTTTCTTCAAATAGCTTTGTTTGAATGTGTTTGACTTTCATTTGATTCAATTAGCTTTGTAGAATGTATTAGACATTCATTTAATTAAAATAGCTTTGTTTGAATGTGTTTGACTTTCATTTGATTCAATTAACTTTGTTTGAATGTGTTTGACTTTCATTTGATTCAATTAGCTTTGTAGAATGTATTTGACTTTCATTTGATTCAAATAGCTTTGTTTGAATGTGTTTGACTTTCAATTGATTCAATTAGCTTTGTAGAATGTATTTTACAGTCATTTGATTCAAATAGCTTTGTTTGAATGTGTTTGAATTTCAAATAATTCAATTTGCTTTGTAGAATACATTTCCATTTCATTTGATTTATTTAGCTTTGTTTGAATGTGTTTGACTTTCATTTGATTCAATTAGCTTTGTAGAATGTATTTTACTTTTATTTTATTTAATTAGCTTTGTTTGAATTTATTTGACTCTGATTTGAATCAAATAGCTTTGTTGAATGTGTTTGACTTTCATTTGATTCAATTAGCTTTGTAGAATGTATTTGACTTTCACTTGATTCAAATAGCTTTATTTGAATGTGTTTGACTTTCATTTGATTCAATTAGCTTTGTAGAATGTATTTGACTTTCATTTGATTCGAAATCTTTGTTTGAATGTGTTTGACTTTCATTTAATTCAATTAGCTTTGTTTGAATGTGTTTGACTCTAATTTAATTCAATTAGCTTTGTAGAATGTATTAGACTTTTATTTGATTTAATTAGCTTTGTTTGAATGTATTTGACTCTCATTTGATTCAAATAGCTTTGTTTGAATGTGTTTGACTTTCATTTGATTCAAATAGCTTTGTTTGAATGTGTTTGACTTTCATTTGATTCAATTAGCTTTGTAGAATGTATTTGACTTTCATTTGATTAAAATAGCTTTGTTTGAATGTGCTTGACTTTCATTTGATTCAATTAGCTTTGTTTGAATGTGTTTGACTTTCATTTGATTCAATTAGCTTTGTTGAATGTATTTGACTTTCATTTGATTCAAATAGCTTTGTTTGAATGCGTTTAACTTTCATTTGATTCAATTAGCTTTGTAGAATACATTTCAATTTCATTTAATTTAAACAACTTCGCTTGAATGTGTTTGACTTTCATTTGATTTAAAAGACTTTGTTTGAATGTGTTTTACTTTCATTTGATTCAATTAGCTTTGTAGAATGTATTTTACTTTTATTTTATTTAATTAGCTTTGTTTGAATTTATTTGACTCTGATTTGAATCAAATAGCTTTGTTGAATGTGTTTGACTTTCATTTGATTCAATTAGCTTTGTAGAATGTATTTGACTTTCACTTGATTCAAATAGCTTTATTTGAATGTGTTTGACTTTCATTTGATTCAATTAGCTTTGTAGAATGTATTTGACTTTCATTTGATTCGAAATCTTTGTTTGAATGTGTTTGACTTTCATTTAATTCAATTAGCTTTGTTTGAATGTGTTTGACTCTAATTTAATTCAATTAGCTTTGTAGAATGTATTAGACTTTTATTTGATTTAATTAGCTTTGTTTGAATGTATTTGACTCTCATTTGATTCAAATAGCTTTGTTTGAATGTGTTTGACTTTCATTTGATTCAAATAGCTTTGTTTGAATGTGTTTGACTTTCATTTGATTCAATTAGCTTTGTAGAATGTATTTGACTTTCATTTGATTAAAATAGCTTTGTTTGAATGTGCTTGACTTTCATTTGATTCAATTAGCTTTGTTTGAATGTGTTTGACTTTCATTTGATTCAATTAGCTTTGTTGAATGTATTTGACTTTCATTTGATTCAAATAGCTTTGTTTGAATGCGTTTAACTTTCATTTGATTCAATTAGCTTTGTAGAATACATTTCAATTTCATTTAATTTAAACAACTTCGTTTAAATGTGTTTGACTTTCATTTGACTCAAATAGCTTTATTTGATTGTGTTTGACTTACATTTGATACAATTAGCTTTGTAGAACGTATTTGACTTTCATTTGATTCAAATAGCTTTGTTTGAATGTGTTTGACTTTCATTTGATTCCATCAGCTTTGTAGAATATCTTTGACTTTCAATTGATTCAAATAGCTTTGTTTGAATGTGTTTGACTTTCATTTGATTCAATTAGCTTTGTAGAATGTATTTGACTTTCATTTGTTTCAAATAGCTTTGTTTGAATGTGTTTGACTTTCATTTAATTAAATTAGCTTTGTAGAATGTATTTGACTTTCATTTGAGTCAAATAACTTTGTTTGACTGTGTTTGACTTTCATTTGTTTCAATTTGCTTTGTAGAATGTTTTTGACTTTCATTTGCTTCAAATAGCTTTGTTTGAATGTGTTTGACTTTCATTTGATTCAATTAGCTTTGTAGAATGTATTTGACATTCATTTAATTAAAATAGCTTTGTTTGAATGTGTTTGACTTTCATTTGATTCAATTAGCTTTGTTTGAATGTGTTTGACTTTCATTTGTTTCAATTAGCTTTGTAGAATGTATTTGATTTTCATTTGATTCAAATAGCTTTGTTTGAATGTGTTTGACTTTCAATAGATTCAATTAGCTTTGTAGAATGTATTTGACTGTCATTTGATTCAAATAGCTTTATTTGAATGTGTTTGAATTTCATTTAATTCAATTAGCTTTGTAGAATGCATTTTTACTTTCATTTGATTTATACAGCTTTGTTTCAATGTATTTGACTTTCATTTAAATTAAAAATCTCTTTTTGAATGTGTTTGACTTTCATTTGATTTAAAAGGCTTTGTTTGAATGTGTTTGACTTTCATTTGATTCAATTAGCTTTGTAGATTTTCTTTTATTTGATTTAAATAGCTTTGTTTGAATTTATTTGACTCTCATTTGATTCAAATAGCTTTGTTTTAATGTGTTTTAATTTCATTTGATTCAATTAGCTTTGTAGAATGTATTTGATTTTCATTTAATTCGAAATCTTTGTTTGAATGTGTTTGACTTTCATTTGATTCATTTAGCTTTGTTTGAATGTGTTTGACTTTCATTTGATTCAATTTGCTTTGTTTGAATGTGTTTGACTTTCATTTGATTAACTTTGCTTTGTTGAATGTATTTGACTTTCATTTGATTCAAATAGCTTTGTTTGAATGTGTTTGACTTTCATTTGATTCAATTAGCTTTGTAGAATGTATTTGACATTCATTTAATTAAAATAGCTTTGTTTGAATGTGTTTGACTTTCATTTGATTCAATTAGCTTTGTTTGAATGTGTTTGACTTTCATTTGTTTCAATTAGCTTTGTATAATGTATTTGATTTTCATTTGATTCAAATAGCTTTGTTCGAATGTGTTTGACTTTCAATTGATTCAATTAGATTTGTAGAATGTATTTGACTATCATTTGATTCAAATAGCTTTATTTGAATGTATTTGAATTTCAATTAATTCAATTAGCTTTGTAGAATGCATTTCACTTTCATTTGATTTATATAGCTTTGTTTGAATGTGTTTGACTTTCATTTAAATTAAAAAGCTTTTTTTGAATGTGTATGACTTTCATTTGATTTAAAAGGCTTTGTTTGAATGTGTTTGACTTTCTTTGATTCAATTAGCTTTGATTGAATGTGTTTGACTTTCATTTGATTCAATTTGATTTGTTTGAATGTGTTTGACTTTCATTTGATTCACTTAGCTTTGTTGAATGTATTTGACTTTCATTTGATTCAAATAGCTTTGTTTGAATGCGTTTAACTTTCATTTGATTCAATTAGCTTTGTAGAATACATTTCACTTTCATTTAATTTAAACAACTTTGTTTGAATGTGTTTGAATTTCATTTGACTCAAATAGCTTTATTTGATTGTGTTTGACTTTCATTTGATACAATTAGCTTTGTAGAACGTATTTGACTTTCATTTGATTCAAATAGCTTTGTTTGAATGTGTTTGATTTTCATTTGATTCAATTAGCTTTGTAGAATGTATTTGACTTTCATTTGAGTCAAATAACTTTGTTTGACTGTGTTTGACTTTCATTTGTTTCAATTTGCTTTGTAGAATGTGTTTGACTTTCATTTTCTTCAAATAGCTTGGTTTGAATGTGTTTGACTTTCATTTGATTCAATTAGCTTTGTAGAATGTATTAGACATTCATTTAATTAAAATAGCTTTGTTTGAATGTGTTTGACTTTCATTTGATTCAATTAGCTTTGTTTGAATGTATTTGACTTTCATTTGATTCAAATAGCTTTGTTTGAATGTGTTTGACTTTCAATTGATTCAATTAGCTTTGTAGAATGTATTTTACAATCATTTGAGTCAAATAGCTTTGTTTGAATGTGTTTGAATTTCATTTAATTCAATTTGCTTTGTAGAATGCATTTCACTTTCATTTGATTTATATAGCTTTGTTTGAATGTGTTTGACTTTCATTTAATTCAATTAGCTTTGTTTGAATGTGTTTGACTTTCATTTAATTCAATTAGCTTTGTTTGAATGTGTTTGACTTTAATTTAATTCAATTAGCTTTGTAGAATGTATTAGACTTTTATTTGATTTAATTAGCTTTGTTTGAATGTATTTGACTCTCATTTGATTCAAATAGCTTTGTTTGAATATGTTTGACTTTCATTTGATTCAAATAGCTTGGTTTGAATGTGTTTGACTTTCATTTTATTCAATTAGCTTTGTAGAATGTATTTGACTTTCATTTGATTAAAATAGCTTTGTTTGAATGTGCTTGACTTTCATTTGATTCAATTAGCTTTGTTTGAATGTGTTTGACTTTCATTTGATTCAATTAGCTTTGTTGAATGTATTTGACTTTCATTTGATTCAAATAGCTTTGTTTGAATGCGTTTAACTTTCATTTGATTCAATTAGCTTTGTAGAATACATTTCACTTTCATTTAATTTAAACAACTTTGTTTGAATGTGTTTGACTTTCATTTGACTCAAATAGCTTTATTTGATTGCGTTTGACTTACATTTTATACAATAAGCTTTGTAGAACGTATTTGATTTTCATTTGATTCAAATAGCTTTATTTGAATGTGTTTGACTTTCATTTGATTCCATCAGGTTTGTAGAATATCTTTGACTTTCAATTGATTCAAATAGCTTTGTTTGAATGTGTTTGACTTTCATTTGATTCAATTAGCTTTGTAGAATGTATTTGACTTTCATTTGATTCAAATAGCTTTGTTTGAATGTGTTTGACTTTCATTTGATTCAATTAGCTTTGTAGAATGTATTTGACTTTCATTTGAGTCAAATAACTTTGTTTGACTGTGTTTGACTTTCATTTGTTTCAATTTGCTTTGTAGAATGTATTTGACTTTCATTTGCTTCAAATAGCTTTGTTTGAATGTGTTTGACTTTCATTTGATTCAATTAGCTTTGTAGAATGTATTTGACATTCATTTAATTAAAATAGCTTTGTTTGAATGTGTTTGACATTCATTTGATTCAATTAGCTTTGTTTGAATGTGTTTGACTTTCATTTGTTTCAATTAGCTTTGTAGAATGTATTTGATTTTCATTTGATTCAAAATCTTTGTTTGAATGTGTTTGACTTTCATTTGATTCAATTAGCTTTGTTTGAATGTATTTGACTTTCATTTGATTCAATTTGCTTTGTTTGAATGTGTTTGACTTTCATTTGATTCACTTAGCTTTGTTGAATGTATTTGACTTTCATTTGATTCAAATAGCTTTGTTTGAATGTGTTTGACTTTCATTTCATTCAATTAGCTTTGTAGAATGTATTTGACATTCATTTAATTAAAATAGCTTTGTTTGAATGTGTTGACTTTCATTTGATTCAATTAGCTTTGTAGAATGTGTTTGACTTTCATTTGATTCACTTAGCTTTGTTGAATGTATTTGACTTTCATTTTATTCAAATAGCTTTGTTTGAATGTGTTTGACTTTCATTTGATTCAATTAGCTTTGTAGAATGTATTTGACATTCATTTAATTAAAATAGCTTTGTTTGAATGTGTTTGACTTTCATTTGATTCAATTAGCTTTGTTTGAATGTGTTTGACTTTCATTTGTTTCAATTAGCTTTGTAGAATGTATTTGATTTTCATTTTATTCAAATAGCTTTGTTTGAATGTGTTTGACTTTCATTTGATTCAAATAGCTTTGTTGAATGTATTTGACTTTCATTTGATTCAAATAGCTTTGTTTGAATGCGTTTAACTTTCATTTGATTCAATTAGCTTTGTAGAATACATTTCACTTTCATTTAATTTAAACAACTTTGTTTGAATGTGTTTGAATTTCATTTGACTCAAATAGCTTTATTTGATTGTGTTTGACTTTCATTTGATACAATTAGCTTTGTAGAACGTATTTGACTTTCATTTGATTCAAATAGCTTTGTTTGAAAGTGTTTGACTTTCATTTGATTCAATTAGCTTAGTAGAATGTATTTGACTTTCATTTGAGTCAAATAACTTTGTTTGACTATGTTTGACTTTCACTTGTTTCAATTTGCTTTGTATAATGTGTTTGACTTTCATTTTCTTCAAATAGCTTGGTTTGAATGTGTTTGACTTTCATTTGATTCAATTAGCTTTGTAGAATGTATTAGACATTCATTTAATTAAAATAGCTTTGTTTGAATGTGTTTGACTTTCATTTGATTCAATTAACTTTGTTTGAATGTGTTTGACTTTCATTTGATTCAATTAGCTTTGTTTGAATGTATTTTACTTTCATTTGATTCAAATAGCTTTGTTTGAATGTGTTTGACTTTCAATTGATTCAATTAGCTTTGTAGAATGTATTTTACAATCATTTGAGTCAAATAGCTTTGTTTGAATGTGTTTGAATTTCATTTAATTCAATTTGCTTTGTAGAATGCATTTCACTTTCATTTGATTTATCTTTGTTTGAATGTGTTTGACTTTCATTTAATTCAATTAGCTTTGTTTGAATGTGTTTGATTTTCATTTAATTCAATTAACTTTGTTTGAATGTGTTTGACTTTAATTTAATTCAATTAGCTTTGTAGAATGTATTAGACTTTTATTTGATTTAATTAGCTTTGTTTGAATGTATTTGACTCTCATTTGATTCAATAGCTTTGTTTGAATGTGTTTGACTTTCATTTGATTCAAATAGCTTTGTTTAAATGTGTTTGACTTTCATTTGATTCAATTAGCTTTGTAGAATGTATTTGACTTTCATTTGATTAAAATAGCTTTGTTTGAGTGTGCTTGACTTTCATTTGATTCAATTAGCTTTGTCTGAATGTGTTTGACTTTTATTTGATTCAATTAGCTTTGTTGAATGTATTTGACTTTCATTTGATTCAAATAGCTTTGTTTGAATGCGTTTAACTTTTATTTGATTCAATTAGCTTTGTAGAATACATTTCACTTTCATTTAATTTAAACAACTTTGTTTGAATGTGTTTGACTTTCATTTGACTCAAATAGCTTTATTTGATTGCGTTTGACTTACATTTTATACAATTAGCTTTGTAGAACGTATTTGATTTTCATTTGATTCAAATAGCTTTGTTTGAATGTGTTTGACTTTCATTTGATTCAATTAGCTTTGTAGAATGTATTTGACTTTCATTTGATTCAAATAGCTTTGTTTGAATGTGTTTGACTTTCATTTGATTCAATTAGCTTTGTAGAATGTATTTGACTTTCATTTGAGTCAAATAACTTTGTTTGACTGTGTTTGACTTTCATTTGTTTCAATTTGCTTTGTAGAATGTATTTGACTTTCATTTGCTTCAAATAGCTTTGTTTGAATGTGTTTGACTTGCATTTGATTCAATTAGCTTTGTAGAATGTATTTGACATTCATTTAATTAAAATAGCTTTGTTTGAATGTGTTTGACATTCATTTGATTCAATTAGCTTTGTTTGAATGTGTTTGACTTTCATTTGATTCACTTAGCTTTGTTGAATGTATTTGACTTTCATTTGATTCAAATAGCTTTGTTTGAATGTGTTTGACTTTCATTTCATTCAATTAGCTTTGTAGAATGTATTTGACATTCATTTAATTAAAATAGCTTTGTTTGAATGTGTTTGACTTTCATTTGATTCAATTAGCTTTGTAGAATGTGTTTGACTTTCATTTGATTCACTAAGCTTTGTTGAATGTATTTGACTTTCATTTTATTCAAATAGCTTTGTTTGAATGTGTTTGACTTTCATTTGATTCAATTAGCTTTGTAGAATGTATTTGACATTCATTTAATTAAAATAGCTTTGTTTGAATGTGTTTGACTTTCATTTGATTCAATTAGCTTTGTTTGAATGTGTTTGACTTTCATTTGTTTCAATTAGCTTTGTAGAATGTATTCGATTTTCATTTGATTCAAATAGCTTTGTTTGAATGTGTTTGACTTTCATTTGATTCAATTAGCTTTGTTTGAATGTGTTTGACTTTCATTTGATTCAAATAGCTTTGTTTGAATGTGTTTGACTTTCATTTGATTCAATTAGCTTTGTAGAATGTATTTGACTTTCATTTGATTAAAATAGCTTTGTTTGATTGTGCTTGACTTTCATTTGATTCAATTAGCTTTGTTTGAATGTGTTTGACTTTCATTTGATTCAATTAGCTTTGTTTGAATGTGTTTGACTTTCATTTGATTCAAATAGCTTTGTTTGAATGTGTTTGACTTTCATTTGATTCAATTAGCTTTGTAGAATGTATTTGACTTTCATTTGATTAAAATAGCTTTGTTTGAATGTGCTTGACTTTCATTTGATTCAATTAGCTTTGTTTGAATGTGTTTGACTTTCATTTGATTCAAATAGCTTTGTTTGAATGTGTTTGACTTTCATTTGATTCAATTAGCTTTGTAGAATGTATTTGACTTTCATTTGATTAAAATAGCTTTGTTTGAATGTGCTTGACTTTCATTTGATTCAAATAGCTTTGTTTGAATGTGTTTGACTTTCATTTGATTCCATCAGGTTTTGTAGAATATCTTTGACTTTCAATTGATTCAAATAGCTTTGTTTGAATGTGTTTGACTTTCATTTGATTCAATTAGCTTTGTAGAATGTATTTGACTTTCATTTGATTCAAATAGCTTTGTTTGAATGTGTTTGACTTTCATTTGATTCAATTAGCTTTGTAGAATGTATTTGACTTTCATTTGAGTCAAATAACTTTGTTTGATTGTGTTTGACTTTCATTTGTTTCAATTTGCTTTGTAGAATGTATTTGACTTTCATTTGCTTCAAATAGCTTTGTTTGAATGTGTTTGACTTTCATTTTATTCAATTAGCTTTGTAGAATGTATTTGACATTCATTTAATTAAAATAGCTTTGTTTGAATGTGTTTGACATTCATTTGATTCAATTAGCTTTGTTTGAATGTGTTTGACTTTCTTTTGTTTCAATTAGCTTTGTAGAATGTATTTGATTTTCATTTGATTCAAAATCTTTGTTTGAATGTGTTTGACTTTCATTTGATTCAATTAGCTTTGTTTGAATGTATTTGACTTTCATTTGATTCAATTTGCTTTGTTTGAATGTGTTTTACTTTCATTTGATTCACTTAGCTTTGTAGAATGTATTTGACTTTCATTTGCTTCAAATAGCTTTGTTTGAATGTGTTTGACTTTCATTTGATTCAATTAGCTTTGTAGAATGTATTTGACATTCATTTAATTAAAATAGCTTTGTTTGAATGTGTTTGACATTCATTTGATTCAATTAGCTTTGTTTGAATGTGTTTGACTTTCATTGTTTCAATTAGCTTTGTAGAATGTATTTGATTTTGATTTGATTCAAAATCTTTGTTTGAATGTGTTTGACTTTCATTTGATTCAATTAGCTTTGTTTGAATGTATTTGACTTTCATTTGATTCAATTTGCTTTGTTTGAATGTGTTTTACTTTCATTTGATTGACTTAGCTTTGTTGAATGTATTTGACTTTCATTTGATTCAAATAGCTTTGTTTGAATGTGTTTGACTTTCATTTCATTCAATTAGCTTTGTAGAATGTATTTGACATTCATTTAATTAAAATAGCTTTGTTTGAATGTGTTTGACTTTCATTTGATTCAATTAGCTTTGTAGAATGTGTTTGACTTTCATTTGATTCACTTAGCTTTGTTGAATGTATTTGACTTTCATTTTATTCAAATAGCTTTGTTTGAATGTGTTTGACTTTCATTTGATTCAATTAGCTTTGTAGAATGTATTTGACATTCATTTAATTAAAATAGCTTTGTTTGAATGTGTTTGACTTTCATTTGATTCAATTAGCTTTGTTTGAATGTGTTTGACTTTCATTTGTTTCAATTAGCTTTGTAGAATGTATTTGATTTTCATTTTATTCAAATAGCTTTGTTTGAATGTGTTTGACTTTCATTTGATTCAATTAGCTTTGTATGAATGTGTTTGACTTTCATTTGATTCAATTTGCTTTGTTTGAATGTGTTTGACTTTCATTTGATTCACTTAGCTTTGTTGAATGTATTTGACTTTCATTTGATTCAAATAGCTTTGTTTGAATGCGTTTAACTTTCATTTGATTCAATTAGCTCTGTAGAATACATTTCACTTTCATTTAATTTAAACAACTTTGTTTGAATGTGTTTGAATTTCATTTGACTCAAATAGCTTTATTTGATTGTGCTTGACTTTCATTTGATACAATTAGCTTTGTAGAACGTATTTGACTTTCATTTGATTCAAATTGCTTTGTTTGAATGTGTTTAACTTTCATTTGATTCAATTAGCTTTGTAGAATGTATTTGACTTTCATTTGAGTCAAATAACTTTGTTTGACTGTGTTTGACTTTCATTTGTTTCAATTTGCTTTGTAGAATGTATTAGACTTTCATTTGTTTCAATTTGCTTTGTTTGAATGTGTTTTGACTTTCATTTGATTCAAATAGCTTTGTTTGAATGTGTTTGACTTTCATTTGATTCAATTAGCTTTGTAGAATGTGTTTGACTTTCATTTGATTCAATTAACTTTGTTAGAATGTGTTTGACTTTCATTTGATTCAATTAGCTTTTGTAGAATGTATTTGACTTTCATTTGATTCAAATAGCTTTGTTTGAATGTGTTTGACTTTCAATTGATTCAATTAGCTTTGTAGAATGTATTTTACAGTCATTTGATTCAAATAGCTTTGTTTGAATATGTTTGAATTTCATTTAATTCAATTTGCTTTGTAGAATGCATTTCACTTTCATTTGATTTATATAGCTTTGTTTGAATGTGTTTGACTTTCATTTAAATTAAAAAGCTTTTTTTTAATGTGTTTGACTTTCGTTTGATTTAAAAGACTTTGTTTGAATGTGTTTTACTTTCATTTGATTCAATTAGCTTTGTAGAATGTATTTTACTTTTATTTTATTTAATTAGCTTTGTTTGAAATTATTTGACTCTGATTTGATTCAAATAGCTTTGTTTGAATGTGTTTGACTTTCATTTGATTCAATTAGCTTTGTAGAATGTATTTGACTTTCATTTGATTCAAATAGCTTTATTTGAATGTGTTTTGACTTTCATTTGTTTCAATTAGCTTTGTAGAATGTATTTGACTTTCATTTGATTCGAAATCTTTGTTTGAATGTGTTTGACTTTCATTTATTCAATTAGCTTTGTTTGAATGTGTTTGACTTTAATTTAATTCAATTAGCTTTGTAGAATGTATTAGACTTTTATTTTGATTTAATTAGCTTTGTTTGAATGTATTTGACTCTCATTTGACTCAAATAGCTTTGTTTGAATGTGTTTGACTTTTATTTGATTCAAATAGCTTTGTTTGAATGTGTTTAACTTTCATTTGATTCAATAAGCTTTGTAGAATGTTTTGACTTTTATTTGATTAAAATAGCTTTTTTTGAATGTGCTTGACTTTCATTTGATTCAATTAGCTTTGTTTGAATGTGTTTGACTTTCATTTGATTCAATTAGCTTTGTTGAATGTATTTGACTTTCATTTGATTAAAATAGCTTTGTTTGAATGTGCTTGACTTTCATTTGATTCAATTAGCTTTGTTTGAATGTGTTTGACTTTCATTTGATTCAATTAGCTTTGTTGAATGTATTTGACTTTCATTTGATTCAAATAGCTTTGTTTGAATGCGTTTAACTTTCATTTGATTCAATTAGCTTTGGTAGAATACATTTCACTTTCATTTAATTTAAACAACTTTGTTTGAATGTGTTTGACTTTCATTTGACTCAAATAGCTTTATTTGATTGCGTTTGACTTACATTTGATACAATTAGCTTTGTAGAACGTATTTGACTTTCATTTGATTCAAATAGCTTTGTTTGAATGTGTTTGACTTTCATTTGATTCCATCAGGTTTGTAGAATATCTTTGACTTTCAATTGATTCAAATAGCTTTGTTTGAATGTGTTTGACTTTCATTTGTTTCAATTAGCTTTGTAGAATGTATTTGATTTTCATTTGATTTCCAATAGCTTTGTTTGAATGTGCTTGACTTTCAATTGATTCTATTAGCTTTGTAAAATGTATTTGACTGTCATTTGATTCAAATAGCTTTATTTGAATGTGTTTGAATTTCATTTAATTCAATTAGCTTTGTAGAATGCATTTTTCCTTTCATTTGATTTATATAGCTTTGTTTGAATGTAATTGACTTTCATTTAAATTAAAAGCTCTTTTTGAATGTGTTTGACTTTCATTTGATTTAAAAGGCTTTGTTTGAATGTGTTTGACTTTCATTTGATTCAATTAGCTTTGTAGAATTTATTTTACTTTTATTTGATTTAATTAGCTTTGTTTGAATTTATTTGACTCTCATTTGATTCAAATAGCTTTGTTTGAATGTGTTTGAATTTGATTTGATTCAATTAGCTTTGTAGAATGTATTTGATTTTCATTTGATTCGAAATCTTTGTTTGAATGTGTTTGACTTTCATTTGATTCAATTAGCTTTGTTTGAATGTGTTTGACTTTCATTTGATTCAATTTGCTTTGTTTGAATGTGTTTGACTTTCATTTTGATTCAATTAGCTTTGTAGAATGTATTTGACATTCATTTAATTAAAATAGCTTTGTTTGAATGTGTTTGACTTTCATTTGATTTCAATTAGCTTTGTTTGAATGTGTTTGACTTTCATTTGTTTCAATTAGCTTTGTAAAATGTATTTGATTTTCATTTGATTCAAATAGCTTTGTTTGAATGTGTTTGACTTTCAATTGATTCAATTAGCATTGTAGAATGTATTTGACTGTCATT